>NC_068297.1:3015155-3072655 GCF_025860055.1 Xyrauchen texanus
AGGTAACTATAAGTAAACTTAAAAGGAATATTTCGGGTTCAATGCAAGTTCAACCGACAGCATTTGTGGCATAATACTGATTACCACAACAACAAAAAAACTACTTTCTACTTTTTTTTTTTTTAAAAAAGGACAAATCTTGTTTACAGTGAGACACTTACACTGGAAGTCAATGGGGCCAAATTGTTGAGGTTTTAAAGGCAGTTTCTTTAAAGCACTTTCAATAATTCTTCTGTTAAAATCAGTGTATAATTTGAGCTGTTACACTCATCATTTTTGCTGGATTACATGATAAAGGGTGTTATGTTGTCATGGCGACAAAGTTGTACAATTGGACATAACCTTACACAAGACTAGAAAGTGATTAAATCACACTAAAATCATGTTAACATACATACTATTTACATCTTGCGGCTATACTTTTGAAACGGGGAGTATTTTAACCCCATTGACTTCCATTGTTAGTGCCTCACTGTAACACAGATTTTTGATTTTTTTTTTTTTTTTTTTAAAGAAAAAATTATTTTGTGGTAATCAACATTATGAAACAAATGATGTTGCTTGAGCTTAACTTTTATTGAACCCCAAATATTCCTTTAAATATTAAATAATAAGGGCACAAATATTTTATGTAGCATCTCAAATGATACATAGATTCATGAATAATAATTACTGTATATATGAATTAGCAAAATTATGTTTAAAATAGTTTTAGATGGAGTATGTCACACCACAGGTTGTTAATTTCCCAAAAGTCAAAGTCAGCTGCCCCAGAACCTGCATCAGTACAATGTTAGACCACTTTGAAGTTGGCTTACTACAGTAGGTTTAGTTTTTTTTAGCTTAGACCTGACAATGTTGATGTGTTTCACCTCCCTCTTTTTCAGGACATATTACACATTTCAGGAGTTATTAATGTTTCTGCTTCAGTGTCTGTCGTCTGACAGGGTTGCATTGCAAGTTACTCCCAATAGACGGCCAAGTCCTCAGTTACTAATTACACAAATCATGTGTAGCACTCTCAACTGGTAACTAAACCTCAGAGGATTTTTCAAGTTTTTTCATTAGTGCCTTAAGTATGTACACCACCGAGAGTCATTTAGTGATGAATGGCTCTAATTAAAAACGAATGTATTTGTTGGGTAGATAATGTGTATTCAAATCTGAATCATATAAGAAAACAAAGCAGAATATTTGAGACAGCATCCGCTCATTCTTGTATGCTATCATGCTGTATTACAAAACATGCATCAATTAATTAGCTTGTGCATGCCCCGTGACCTAAGCATTGCTAACGCCATGTGCTACCACTTAAGCTGTAGAAACACAGAAACAGTATAGACTGTTAGATTAACTTGAACAACACGACACTTAAAATATAACAGGAGACATGAGAGTATTTTCCTTTAGTATGCAGGCAATAGCGGGTCACTTAAAGACTACAGCGGATGTGCTTGTCTTTGCTTGAGATTACAGTAAGACAGTGCTTTGGCGATACTAAAGGGAGCAACAGTCGCTCACATTCAGTAAACCTATGTGGCAAACTCGACATCTTCATTTTAAATCAGTAGAACGCCACAGAAATTAGAAGTGTTTGCTAATGCTAATGCAATCATGTTACTATTGCTCATACTTTGGGTTAAATTAGGGATTTGAACAGACTGCTAATCATAAGTATTAAACTTGGTCACAACTCATTCTGCACCATTTGTGCAACAGACATGAATGAAACCTCAAATCATCCAGCATGTAGAAAAGAGATGTGCTATTACTTTTTTAAGCGATCACACTTACGATTTTATTTTAATTTTTTAACTGCCGGGTGATGAAATGGGTGAAAAGAATCCCACACGAGGGACCCGAGGGGTGGTCTGTTTTATCTTGGGCCAGTATCCCCCTAGCAACCATCCAACAAATCAGCAACCACACAGCAATGCGCTGTTTGTTTTATGTTAAAGAGATAGTTCACCCAAAAATAGAATCAATTACTCATCCTCATGTTTTTCAAACCTGTTTGACTTTCTTCTGTGCATGGAACACAAACGGACACGTTTAGCCAAATGTTAGCCTGTGTCACCATTTTCCACACATACAATTAAAAGTGAATGGTGACTGCTGTCATGGTCCTTTTGTGTTCCATGGAAGAATTGAAAGTTGAGAGCAGAAGTGCTTTTGGTTGTGCATCTATACAGTATACCAATGTTTAAATGACATGTTTGTATAATATACACAAGAACAGCCAACCATTGGGCTTCAAAAAGCAGACGTCTCAAAGCTTTGTTCTGCTCATCTCTGTTTATGCAATCATTTTCTCGCTGGCATGTGTCTGACGTTCCTCTAGAGTTCAGTGAAATCGCAAGATGATTAAAGAAGCTTTGTATTCTATCCTTAGCAGCTGAAGGATCTGATTAGTGGCAGACCATTTGTGGGAGGGCATTTGAGCTCTCATAGTTTCGAAGTGCTTAACGAATGCTTGGGTGCTACCTGGAACATTTCGCTTGATAGCCAATTTATATATATTTGTTTTTGTATTATATCTGATGTTTTTTTTTAGCATCAGATAGGATCATGTATTCTATAAATGTGAGTATATTCTCTGTATTTCATTTAAGTCTGCTATATTTTTATATTAAGTTGGGCTAGTGAGATATTGGTGTTTTTAATCATCCATTAGATAAAGTCTAATGAGTTATTATTGAGGTCAGGACAGCGAAAACATTATATGTAATGCTTATACTGTGTGGGTCAATTATGCCCATGTCATTTAAAGTAGAATATGTCTACAGTACATAATATAGAATATATGGTTTTATTTATTTTGGACTGTCATGAAATAGTACTGTTTAACAGTCTCCAGTAGATGCAGTTTTATTTTTCTTTATATCAAAGAAATCTGATTGAAGATTTAACTGTTGCTAATGAAACGGTCATTCGCCACAATGCATTCATGCACACGTATTGCTGAATAATAATGTTGTTTAACCTCTTCAAACGGTGGATTAAAGTGCCTAATAAGGACTAAGAAGGAAATGCAATTAAAAGCAGTCTGTATCTGTTCCACAAAGAGAATCAGATTAACCTCTGGACTGGGACGTAACATATTAAAACATACTATAGTATATTGTAGTTATAGAACATTGAAATAGACGTTTGAAATGATTGAATAGGCCTCTTGGCAAAACAGGTTTGCACTACAATAGCTGAACTTATGACCATATGACTGTACTTAGGAAAAGTGTGACTCGTGACTAGAGACTCGCCTCAATCCAGGTGGAGGAGGAAAAATCTCAGTTGCCTCCGTGTCAGAGACAGTCAATCCGTTCATCTTATCACGTGGCTTGTTGAGCGTGCACCGCGGAGACGTAGCGCGTGTGGAGGCTCACGCTATTCTCTGCGGCATCCACGCACAACTCACCACGTGCCCCACTGAGTGCAAGAACCACATTATTGCAATAACGAGGAGGTTACCCCATGTCACTATACCCTTCCTAGCAACCGGGCCAATTTGGTTGCTTAGGAGCCCTGGCTGGAGTCACTCAGCACGCCCTGGATTTGAACTTGTGACTCCAGGTGTGGTAGTCAGCGTCTTTACTTGCTGATCTTATAAATCTTTAAAGACAGACCTACCATGAGCTCGAAGATTGTTAATCATGGTACAGTATATGCCATTTTGAAGACATCAGATTATCGAGAGAAAGATCCACCAATCAGAGAATCACGGCAAACAAAGTGCGTCAAAAGAGCTCTGCAGTGACCGCCCATTCCCAAGACACACTGTGAATGTCGCAACTGAGTCACACTACTTATATATTTGCCTGTATTTTTATATTTTGCAATAAACTTAAAATATATGGATTCTAAACTGCAAAAATCATTTTCTTAGTGAGTTTTTTTTATTTTAACTATATAAAAAGAAAAATGTACATGAAGCAAAATAAGATATTTTCTTTTTTTTTTGATAAATCAAAAGAAATTGTAATAACATTGATGCTTATATCAAGAAAAGAAAATTGCCAACAGGGTAAAGGGGAAAAAAACAAGTTTATTTTCTTTTATTTTCTTACCCCACTGGCAAATAATTTTAATATCTTTAACTTAATATTTTATGTCTTTCCGCTTCGCCAGTATTTTTTGCTTATTATTATTTTAAACATGTTTATACGTTTTTACCAAGAAAAAAATACAAAAATAAAAATAAACTCTCCTTTACAGATTGAACTGAACTTGACGAGGAGGAGAGATGCAGAGAGTGACCACAGGCTCCTTCGATATCGATCCCCAGTTTAAAGATGAACATCATCATTTTCCACATCCTCCATCATCCTCGTTCTCCTCCAGCGTGACTGGGGCAACACCAGCCAAAAGAATCACCTTCTACAAGAGCGGCGACGCCAAGTTCAAAGGCGTCAAGATGGCCATCCACAAACGCAGCTTCAAATGCTTTGATGCCTTACTGGATGACCTTTCCCAAAAGGTCCCTCTCCCTTTTGGTGTCCGTACCATCACGACCCCCAGGGGCACCCACAGCATTAAATATTTAGAGCAGTTGGAGGATGGGGGCTGTTATTTGTGCTCCGATCGCCGCTACGTGAAGCAAATCAACATGGAAGCTGCAGGGAAGATGCCAGCAGTCTGGCAGCACCACAGCCACCTTCATAAATCCCAAAGGAAGCCCTCCAGACCCAAAGAAGCCCCCTCGGGATACCAGCACTACCATCGACACCCAAAGAGGATCCTACTAGTGAAAAACAATGACCCTGCTATGAGAAGGTCCATCATTCTGAATAGGAGAACCGCTCGAAGCCTTCGTGTCTTCATGGAGGAGATTTCCGAGCTCATGCAGTGTCATGTTAAGAAGCTCTATACGCTGGAGGGATGCAAGGTAGAGATTTAATTTCTTCAGCCATTCTTAAAATATCCAGGTCAAGTATTTCAGGAGTCAAGGGTCAGGTCAGGACATAACTGCAGGCCCATGTAAAATTTATGTCAGTCATATAACGCTATAATGGCAAAAGTTCACGTTAGGCAAACTGTAAGCTTCACCGTTCACTTGCATTGTAGATAAAAAAGATGCAATGAACATGTCAGGTCACTCGTAGACCATATTGGTAATTCCAGGGGCAGTTATTTCCAGTCATGCAAGTGTAACAGGAGCCAGCTGGTACGTGATAGCTGTGTGGTGTGTATAAACCTCACTCCCCTGGCCTCAAAGAGGCGCACTAGCAACTAACGCTAGAGGCTGTAGCCTTTAGCCTCCTCGTTAGCGAGACCGCCTCCCATGCCGACTGACACCGGTTCAAATCTTGCTCGTAGTGGGTCGAGCAGGACTGGTTACACAAGTATAGCTCCAATCTATTTGGGGAAAGACCAAAATCTCCAAAGCTTTTGATTGTAGTTCAAGAACATATTTCAAAATCAGGAATAAAATTTGACAGCAATGATATCGTAGCTTGTTTTGCTCAAATAAAGCTAAAAAAAAAAAAAAAAACTCTATTCATGCTGCACAAATTCACATTCTAGAGTAAACAAACCCTGTAAAAAAAAAGATTGGCATTTAAAACGAGAACGTGTATGCGCATTAGCTATACTAGCCGTGAAAATTTAGTTTTTTTGTGAAAAATTAGGTAAAAGAAGCACAATTTATTATTCCATTGTTGTCAAATTTTATTGCTGGTTTGAAATATGTTCTTTGATTGTAATCTTGACCAACCGTTTTTGAGATTTCTGTGTTTCCCCATTCAAGTAGATCAGAGCTGCGCTGTCATGACTGTAAATAGCCTCCCGAGAGCATTCAAAGATGGCCGACAGTTGACTGACTGGTTTATTTCAATCAACTGTTAATGTTAGTCAAGTGTCCCATGCTTTACTTGTGTTGACCATGTGACGTTTTTAGGATGTTTCCTAAAAAAGGTAGCTGCCTGTGTAGACAAAGATGCAGCTCACTAGCTTTGGAACGGTGCCAATAAGTATGTATCTCTGAGTGAATCTGACTATTTAATGCATCTTATCTCTGTTTTTGATTATTTTTTACTCTCCATAGATTGACAGTATTCAGTGTTTGATGCAGTGCCCAAGTGTTTTGGTGTGTGTAGGTCGAGAACCCTTCAGGCCTCTTCTTATGGAGAGCGCGAAGAAGCTCTCAGAAGAAAGACTGCCAGGAATGGGCACAAGATCTCGGTCCAGCAGTGAAGGCCATGAGAGCAAAAAGAATGGTAAATATTTTCTCTCATTGTGTGCAGAGTCCATTTTAACAATATTTTACATGTGTTTGTTCTCAGTGAATCATTATAGTAATGAATTCTGTCAACCCACATGTCTCTAATAATATACTAAAGGCTAAACAAGCATCCAACGCCAAGCTTCAATGAAGTTAGCACATTATCAGCTTGCATAAAAAAAAAACACTTGTGGAACAAGAGCCTGTTTCACATTTGTTTGTAATAGCAATGTTTGGATGTTGATGGTAAAATTATGTTATTAACTTTTTAGTTAAGTAATTTGAAATTTTTTAAAAAGCTGTTAATTTTATAGCCCTAAATCCCATTAAAAAATGCCATGGTTTCCCTCAGGAAATTCTAATGGGTTGTTGGAATTTATGAATAAAAAAAGATCTGTGGTTAATATTGCTTGAAGAGATTTTCATGTTTTGTTCTACAACATAAACTACAACAGTTGTCAACTTAATTACACACAATTCGTCAAGCAAATGTGAATTTACACACTTGAGGAATGACAACCACCTTTGTAGTCCCTATATAAAAACTTATTAGTAACGTACTTTTTAAAGTACATCATTTCAAAGTTCTCATTTGGGATGTTATGACTGTGTAATTTATGTTGTCGAAAAAAATGTCGAAGTCTCAAGTAACTGCTCTATTTTGCTGAAAAAAATAAAAACTTCCCACAACTAATTGTATTATTTCTTTTTACAGTAAACTTTGGCTTGAAGACAAAGAAAAGCATCATACATCCAAGATCAGACTCCAGTAACAGATCAACAAGATTCTCCCTTTCTTCAGAAAAGTCCTATCAGAATGGATTATGCGTGACGCCAGGACAATCCGGTTGTGTCAGCACCTGTCCATTCGTTAAAGAACTCGTAGTGAATGACGACATTGAGAAGAGGGTGCTTGTAAACAAAGACGGCAGCCTGTCTGTTGAGATGAAAGTTCGCTTTCACCTCTTTAACGATCAGACTCTCCAGTGGTCCACTGAGATAAAAAAGTCCTCAACAAAACTCTATGATAGAAGCTCTGTGAAAGTCGGCGAGCCGAATTATCCTCAAGCTAAAGCTAAATATTCAGACCCAGACTCCATTTCGCCATCTGAGACAGAGGAAGCATTTGCGACAAAGTTACATCAGAAGCATGTTGAGGAATCACATTGTCAAAATTGTTGCAACCACTACCAAGAGTACGACATTTGGAAAAACCCCATGCACAAAGACCATGCGGCCTGCAAGTCGTCAAGTTCAAGTGGATCGTCTCGTGAAATTGTACACAAAAAGTCGTCTGTGGAGAGCATGCAAACAATTTCTCAAAACAGTGAGGAATACACTGAGCGTATGGTGAAAAACGCCTCGTGCTTTAAGCAGACTATGGCGGAAGGAGACACCAGAGTGGAATACTGTGCAATAAATCGCTGTTGCAGTCGAAGTGAAGTATCAACCTTTGCCGTTAACTCAAAGAGCAGTCAAGCTAAAAGAAAATGTTCTCATATGGACATCAGGGAAACTGATGCTGGAAAATCTCCAACGCCACACCAAGAGGTCACTAAGGTAATGGAAGAGTGGCCAATTTCTGTTGTCAGCAGCTCGTCCAAAGTGTTTGAGTCTTTTAAGGAAGATCGAGATGACTATTACGATGACCTGCTATCAAGCATCTCCAGAGCATCACATTGGTCTCAGAGTGACCATCTTGAGCATGATAATCAATTCAAATGTATTCATTGTTGTGGCTGTCAGGCCTCTCAAAGATCTTATTTATCCCCCAGACCTCCAAGTAAAGGATCAAGTGGTGTTGTTCACTCATTGAAGCTCAAAAAGTATAATACTGCTTTCACAGCACCAGTAGATGGTGAAGGACTACTAAATCATACAGACAGGGCAAAGAGTATGACATCTATAGCTTCAAAAGCGTCATCCAGATCCCATGAATGCCATTGTGGAGCCAAAACCCCAAGTTCAGTTCCATCTGGACATAGCCAAGCACCTTTAAAATCCAGAGTACAAACAAACATCCCTGGATCCAATGCATCAGATGCTCTGGAGATATGCAAAGATGAAAAAGAGCAAGTCAATAGATCTCAAAATGCCATGTCAGGAAATTCAGGACTCTCTAGAAGATCTGGCAAGTCTGGTGTATGTTCTCATTGTGGTGAATGTAAAAGATTGTCAGGTAATCTAGAGGGGACAGATGCACTTGTAACTGAGATAGAAGTTGGTTCCATAATGTCAAACAAATCTGAAAAATGTGTTTCACATGCTTGTAAAAACTGTGAACCTGTTACTAATACTCCATCAGAAGAGGAAGCCAAACAGGAACGCTCTGAATCTGCACTCTCTAAAACTTCAAATGCCTCTGCTACCTCAAATAAATCAAACAACTCTGCTCATGAAAGGTCTTCCACTGGGAAATCTGAACATAATGAAGTAGAAATTGTGAACAAAGAACGAACCAAAAGTGCCATGTCAATTGCTCCTACAAAGTCAACCAAGTCAGAACCAGACTGTATTGTTTCAGAAAGAGAACCAACACCCATGTCAAGTCTGTCAGAAAGAGGAAAGGCTGGGAAACAAAGCCAAGAAAGAGCAGTCAGCCCAATATCTGCAAATATATCAGCTGCATCTAGGATATCAAACAAACCAAATCCTGCCCATTCAGAGCGAGCAATAACACCCAGATCTTGCAGTTCAGATGATTTAGAGGAAGTGCCATCAAAGCTGGTTAATTCTCAAGATGTTGAACCAGAAAGTGCACCCGCTCAAAAATATGCTACATCAGATAATCACTGTGGAGAAGACAATGAGTTCACTCGAGAAGTCAGATCAGCTAGTGCCATGTCGAATAAATCAATCCCATCCTCTAAACATTCATCAAAAGAAACTAAGAGATCTGTTAAATGTTGTTGCAAGATATTAGAGACAAGCACCACCCAAGAGTCCAGCGCTTCCAAAGTTCAACGTGAGCAGGAAACTGAGGTAAACGCAAAAGAACGATTAGTCAGTTCACTGTCCATCTGCTCCAAAACATCTATAAATTCAGATGCATCTTCAAAACATTCATCCATGCCAAAAAATGGCAAAGTTTCTCCTACTTCTAGTAGGCCTTGTAGGTCTCACAAATCAAGCCAAAGCATACCCGAAACCACAGTTACCTCAGTACCAAATGCTGAAAAACAGCGTGAGGATTCAACTAATGATATTTTGGAGTCAAAGAGAGCCACCAATGCAATGTCTAAGGTCTCTGAAGAATCAGGAAAGGCCTGCTCTGAAAGATCTATCAAATCAGGTTCAAACGCCACAGAAGACGCCACAGAAGAGAATGGCAAAGACACTGCAATGAATGCCTTAACTGTGACCTCTCCATTACCTAGGTCAAAGAGGTCTCCATCTCCAAGCAGACCGAAGTCGACCCACATCACTGAAGATATGGAGACTACTAGCAGAGCTCGTAGCGAATTGTCGGTACACTCTAATGTATCAAGTAAAAGTAGTAATTTGAAAGATTTAAAGCCTAAGACCCAAAGAGAGGATGTCAATGATGAATCTGAGGAGAGAGTTGCAAGCAGCTTGTCAGGAAAGTCAAAACTGTCAGCTAAATCCCATATGAACATAATTAAGTCTTCGTGTATCCAGTTAGATGAACTTTTAAGCCTAACATCTAAACAACTAAAGTGTGATGACTTTGATGAACGATCAACCAGTGGCATGTCAGCAACCACAGAAGACAGTGGACATAAGATGGAGATTGTAAATTGTGTGGATATTGAGGAAAGATCAAAGATGGCAGCATCTGTGAACTCAGCAAATTCAGAATCAAGATCGCAAAGGTCAGTGCAAGCTCTCTCGCCTGTCTCAGCCAAAAGTGTAATGTCAGCAGAATTTAAGAAGAGTAAGTCAGGAAGTGGGTTAAATGAAAACAATATCAGAGTGCCCTCCGCTTTGTCAGTGTCATCTACACACAGTGAGTCACCCTCCAGAGTTTTACAGGGAAGTGCTAAAAATACAGCAACAAAAGGAAGTGAGAGATCTTGTGAAGCTGTCAATCACACCAGTCAAACAGGAATTAATGAAATGGACAATGCATCCAACAAAATGTCTGCGACATCTTCAAAACATGAGCAAAGTGAAAAAGCCTCTAGAAAAGCTACGGAAGAAAATAAATCTGCAAAGGCTTCTAAACATTCAGTAAGGTCCAAAAATGACCGAATTACCTGCAAGAATGATAGAAGATCTCTTCAAACATCCAACCCAGACATGATATCTGTGAAAAAAGTCACATCCAGGCCAAATTCAGTGGTGTGGTCTGATATTTCTCAGAATTGTCAACTTTACAATAAAAATAAAGAATCCGTTATAAATCCTGGCTCGTCCAGTGAGAGTGCATTATCACAAGCCCTTTCAGCTGCAGATCTGTTAAGAGAGATCACTGGAAATGTAAGACCCGTCAGTAGAGAATCAAAGTCAATTACCTCTAGCAAAAATGTTGGCAAGGTCGAGAAGATTAATGAGAATGAAAGTGAGAAAAGCTGCCAGTACAAACACAGGAAAGTCAGCAAATCATCAGAGCGCAACAAAGAGGAATGTTTTTCAGAACTGATGCCATCATGCTTACCAAACGCTTCCCCTACAGATGTTGTGAAGGACTGGCTCAGGAACATTCCCCTTGATGGCCATGTTTATGAAATGGATGTCGAACTCACTGAAAGACTCACTCAGACTCCAGGCAATGAGGAGACTTTTCAACAGGACATTAGAGAGCCACCAGAATACATAACAGAGGTTGAAGAACGTCACGAGGAGTATCAGGAGAAGAACCATGTCAGTTGTGTTGAGAAACAGGTGTGTGAAGGACTACAAATTGAAACAAGCGAAATCGATCCCAATCCCAATACATTGACTAAAAAAGAGGGTTTACAAAAGCTGTGCCATTCTTCTGTTCAGGTGATGAAGGTTTTACTGGGTCCAAAACTAGACCGATGTAATAGTTTACCTGAGGTCTCAGCTGTGTATGGCAGAAAATTGAGCCAGTCAGCCCAGGGGCTACTTGATTGCCTTGCAAATTTACGATTGATTGACTCGGACCCTAAAAATGAGAAACATCCCAAATATAATGAAGTCATGATGATCCTACAATCGCTATGGCTCCAAGAGCCCTCTGAGAATAAACAGGACATAAAAAAACATCCATCAGCAGAAGATAAATTTAACCCACGGTCTTCATCTGGAGTAGATGTTAGCAGTTGCTCCACGGGTTCTTTTAAGGGAAGCATGGGTGGTATAATAGAAAAATCAGAGACCGAACAAGGTAATATACCACTAATTGCTGAGCAGGAGGCCTCACTTCAAGATAAAGATGAAGCTGTGATGGATGAAGATG
Source organism: Xyrauchen texanus (assembly GCF_025860055.1). Lineage (NCBI taxonomy): Eukaryota > Metazoa > Chordata > Actinopteri > Cypriniformes > Catostomidae > Xyrauchen > Xyrauchen texanus. Next base: position 3,026,756 of record NC_068297.1, read on the forward strand.
AGGAAAAGCCAACAACTGCCTCGTGTGAAGGTTTAGATCCATCGAATGTAGTCTCCGATCAAGTAACACCAGACATTGCAGAGGGAGTCCAAGGGAGTCCAGAGAATGCAGAAATGGATGATGATGATGATGATGATGATGATGATGAACAAGAAAAAACTGTTTTAACTCCAGTCACCAAAGAAGATTCTCAAAGCACAGAGAATAAGAATGAATCAGATCAAAAGCTGCTGACATCCTTTAACAAGAGCTCTGGAAATGAGAGTTCCACAATTAAATCTCTGGAAAATACAAGTTCAGGAACGCCACCATCTGTTCAAAGAGCTTCACTCACTAAAAGAGTTTCACAAGACCCAGATCCCATTTGGGTTTTGAGTTTATTAAAAAAGCTAGAAAAGCAATTCATGTTGCATTACACAGATGCCATGGCGGAGTTCAAAGTCTCGTGGGATTTGGATGACAATGAGATGCTCAATATGATGATCACAGAACTAAAAGAGGAGGTACACAAACGGATTCAATCAAGTATTAACCGAGAACTGCAAAAAATCCAAAGTCGAGCTGGTAAGGGACCAAGACCTCCAAAAAATGCTCTTTCAAAAGAATCCACTGTCCAGACTGAACAGAGACGCAAACGTCTTCGTGTTATGCGAGAAAAAATCTCTCGGTCAATGAGTGATGAAATTTACACTGCGTCTGGTACGGCTTATAGTGAGCAACGTAGTGAAGATGAGTATTGCCCGTGTGATGCATGCATGAAGAAGAAAATGGCATCAAGAGCAGCCCAGCGAGCTCAGGCTTTGAGTTTGGCCCCTGTTGTAAAGGAATTTGATCTGCGGCATATACTTCAAATGAAAAAAAAATCCAGCTAAACCTCCAGAACAGAAGTTGGAAGAACAAAGCACTGCCAACGCAGGTAATACAGAAGAAAACAACCTAGAAGTACTTCACGAAGACCTAGAGGAAGTGAATGATGAAAGAGGCCTTGACAATGAGGCTGAAGAAGGTGACTTTGAGGAAGAGGCTGATAAAAAAAGAGGCCGAAGATCATGAAAACATCCAAGATGTATCTGCAGAGCATAAGACAAATGATGAAGGAGAAACAAATAACAAAAGAGAGTCTGGTGATGAGGATGATGGTGAAGAAGGGGAATGAGAGAGAGTCAAAGAAGAGGAGGAGAACAAGAGTTGGAGAATTTGAGGAAAAAGAAGAAATGGTGGTAGATGGAAAGGCAGACACCGACAAGGAAGAGTTAGGAGAAGCAGAACATGGTGAAACGGTTGAGGAAGAGGTTGAAAAAGAAGGAAATGCAACAGAAGAGGTAGATGGTGCTGAGGGAGACATTGCAGAAGTTGGAGATGTAGAAAACAGTCATACAGCTGAAGACGAGGACAAATTAGAGAACACAGAAACTGCAGAAAATGGTGAGTTGACAGTAACTGGAGAGGAAACGGAATCAGGTGAGTAAGGAAAAGCTCCAGAGGATGCAGCAGAAACTGAGACTGGGGAAGAAGTTAACGTTGAGAGATCAGACGAAGACCAACCTGCACCAGATGGAGGTCAATCTCAGTCTGATAAAGATTAATCTTCTGAAGGTGAAACATCTGATGACAATGAACCACCAAATGAGGAGTAAACCAATGAGAAGAATGCAAATGGCACCCATGCTGGATCTGCAGAGGAGGGAACCAAGGAGGATAGGACATAATACACTGAAGCGAATGAAGAAAACATCAAGATGTCAAAGGTAAATGTCAAAGAGAAGGTCAGAGGAGATCTAGAAAATGAAACAGTCAAACAGGAAGATCTTTGAGTACTTTAAACCTGACAATCCTAATCCTGACTCTTAAAAGATAAACCTGGTGAAACCATTGTTGATGGTTTTGAGTGCACAATAGCTAAACTGATCACAAGAACGTCAGTAGACTCCCAACCAGAATCAATGGGGAACTACACTGATCAGGCAGCACAAGCTAAACTGAAAGATCTGCACTGAGAGTATTGAAAGTCAAGGAGAAAACATGTTTGTGATTACTAAACCTCCATATAAAAGATAATAGTGAAACAAATGGGCAAGTAAACCAAAAGGACATTGGCAATGGGTTCACTGAATGTGAAGTCTCTCCTAAGATAAGAGAAGGGCCAGTAAACAAAAGAAGCCAATGGACAATGATATTATGATGAACGGTGAAGAGTTGTAATATCTTTTTTGATAACCCCTTACACGAAGCACTTTATATTTGATTACACATGTTTCTTTCGAGTGGACTCCAGTGTTTGAAATGGTCAATCTGACTTTAGCATCTCAGAGTTAGCACTGAATCAAAATATCTATTGACAAATTTAATCTCAGAGTTGTATATTGTAATATTCTGTATATGTTTATGGTATACAGTAGGTATTATTTTACTGACACACACACTAAGGCAACACAAATGCTGCACTTTTATCAACAAATGAAACATTTTACTGTATATGGATTCCCAAGCAAAGGGACTAATTGGAAATGCTGTATGCACTAAATTTCGTAGTCCACAGAATAATGTACATTTTACTGATAAACGTTGTATTCTCAGGGTGCTGTCAGTTATTTTACAATTATTATTTACATTCACCCAAACCTCAATCAAGGTTTGTAATGCATACAGTGCATACTGTAAATTTAGTTTACATGCTACATAACACAATTGTACTTTGAGAGTGAAATAAACAGATATGTGTAATAATGAGGTTTCATCCACATTTGTACTGTATGAGACACTCGTTATATGTTCAAATGAAATAAGTACGTTTATTTATTTCTGAAGTCATAAGATGTTCTGATGCTGCTAAGTGGCGCTGTACACCGCATTTTACATCGTAAAACATCTCACCATGAATGGTACTTAAAGCATCCTGGTCAAAGGTTTGTTGTATGTTGCTATTTTATCTTAACATTTAATAAATGCTCAACTTCATGCGTGCTGTTTGTTGGTTTTCATAACAGGCTATAACACAGTAAACTAGATAGGGTCTCAATTAGTGGTTGTTTTTTCATCTGATGGGAAGGAGAATGTCAGAAGTTTCTGGGGGGGTGGGGCACACAATGAAAAAATTTACTTTTTGCCAGGTATCTCTTGGAAAAGAGGTTTTTTAATCTAAAGGGATTAATCTGGTTAAATAAAGTTTATAATAATAATAATAATATACTGACAACATGTGTTCATGTAAATGCTTTTAATGGTTTTACTTTGATGGGGTATGGTCATAAACGGTTTAAGCATAAACCTATCAAATAAATGTAGTTTTTTGCACATTGCTCCGATTTCGCTTTACATGTACACACCTTTACCGGCGTTTTTACCAACTAATGCAATGTGCGCACCTGTTGTGCGCAGGACTATGTTTTGATGTCAAAAGCAGAGAGTATTCCGATAATGTAAATACCGTTTTTTACGTTGTCAGATTTTTTAATATGCTGATTTTTGCAAAGAACTTTATTTAATTTTTTTAAAGTGGACCTTTTTGCCTCATTTTGTATTTAAATATGAAGTTAAAATACTTCATTTTGGTGACTTTTCATGCACTATTTTGTGCTGGATTAGCTTGTCTGCTGGTATTTTAACGTGCACGATTTTTGATGCACTGAAAATATTTACTACAATGTTGTCGAATTGCTTACCAAGTACAACAACCGCACCCTGTTTGGCAGTCTTTTTGAACATATGTTCAATATTCTGCGACAACGACGCTTCTGCCTGCTTTCTCTTCCGTCTCTCCTGATCTTTTCGCGCCATACTCACTACCCAGCTGGATGTCGTTGGCCTCACTGATTTGGCGCGGTAACATTTGACGTTCGAATTTCGGTTTCACAGATGTAAGGGACCGTCTGAAAACTCCACTCACTACGCTAAAACATAGGAGACGTCCACTCATTCATTCAATTCACGTGCAAGTTACATAATTATTTTTTTTTTAATTCACCTTCAGAATATTCTTATAACTTCCCAGAGGACAGACAGTCACACTACAGGCGAAATTAATACAGTAAGATCAATTATATAAGTACAGTAATCAATTTTAGAGGATGGAAGGACTTTAATCACTAAAATTCTAGAAAAAATAAAAATTAAATAAAATAAAATAAGGGATTACTGTAATAATTTTACCTGCAGTAAATTCATATATCCTCTAGGAAGTTACCACAGCCTTTAAAATGAGAAAACACCATTTTGGTGAATTTTAGTGAATATTCTTCAAAAATAATTCTGTGAACGAGTGGACATCTCCTATGTTTTATCGTAGTGAGTGGAGTTTTCAGACGGTCCCTTACATCTGCGAAACCGAAATTCGAACGTCAAACTAACTTTACCGCGCACACAGATTTTGATATGAGTGAATAACGTCAGTAAACTTCTGTAAAGAATGATATTAATGAATAAAAATAAAAAAAACGAATTAAATTCTGGACCTTTGGCAGTGAGGGGGGGTTCGAACTACCCATAGCAACATGCTAAAAACCACTTAAAACACATTTTGCGCAGTTTTGCACTGGCAGGAACTACTCACATTTTCTTTAGAAAAATTTAAAAATCCAAGTTTACTTTCATGCTTTTTTATTTATTTATTTTTACTTTAAGTGATTGTTAAACTTCTTCTATTTTGTCCTTTCACTTACTCACTGAATAGTGCAGGTAAACACACTTTGGAATATTCAGGGTTCAATACAAGTTAATCTCAATTGACAGCATGTGTAGCATAATGTTGATTACCACAAAAAAATATTTAAACTCATCCTTCCTTATCTTTAAATAGCAAATAAATAAATAAATAAATACAAAATGATAATGCACTTACAATGGAAGTAAATGTGACCAATTTTTTGAGGGTTTAAAGCAGTGGCGTTGCAAAGGCTGTGCCTGGGTTTACCCAAATTAGCCAGGCCCACACAGAATATTAGAGATTTTTGTTTTCTACTTGAATTTAGATATATAAAATGCATATTTGCATATATTTGCATAAGTTTGGAATGCATAAATTCTGATTTCTGAAAGCGTGAATGAACTGTTTGAATGTTGTTATGGAAAATTTGGTTTTAAAAAAATGTGGCTGAAAATTTGGCCCATCCATTTTTATTGAGGCCCACACAAATGTAATTTCCTGGCTACACCCTTGATTTAAAGGCAGACATGTGAAGATTCTAACTTTATAAAAGCATTTACATTAATTCTTCTGTTAAAGCTTATGTGTTATTTGAGCTGTAAATGTGTTTAATCGTAATTTTTAAGGTTTTACTATTTGTTGACATGGCAATGAAGCTGTAAAATTGGCTCTAACTTTACACAGCAAGGTTAGTAAGTGATTTTATCCCACTAAAATCATGTTAGCACACATATTGTATATATCTTGTGGCTATATTTTTGAAACAGAGAGCATTTTTACGTTCAAAAATTTGCCCCATTCACTTCCATTGTAAGCGCCTCTCTGGAACTCAGATTTTTTTGTGGTGATCAATATTATGTCACAAGCTAACCTTGTATTGAACCCGGAATATTCCTTTAAGGATAAATAAGCATCCTGAATATTTCTTGCATCATTCTAATCTCATTGCCTTTGCAGTGGGAGTATCTTTAGCTGCTTGAGAGAGGATTGAGGTTAACTTGCGTCAGTCATCAATCTAGGACAACTATTAGTTAATGGTGTGTAAATGTAATTCAACATTGTGTATAGACAGTGTCATAAGCCTGCAATTTACAGGATATTTAAACAAAACCATTCATCTTACATAGCTTATCTTTGATAAAATTATAGTGCCCCTTTATGACACTTTTCCACTGCACGTTACGGTTGGACTCGCCTCAACTCGACTCGCTTTACATTTCTGAGGTTGCATTTCCATTGCCGTTTAGTGCAACCTCAACTTGGGTGGGATTATAGGCTGATTGTCATAGTTGCGCCGCATCTACTGCCGTGACATCATCTTAAACACGACACAAACAATAACACGACCGCTAGCTGTTAGCTACTAGCTCATTGTGCTGCATAAAGCAGTTGTTGCATGGTGTAGCTGGTCAACTAAATAAAGTGAAGCTTTCAAGCAGAGTATAGAGTTAACATATAGAGTTAAGGTAAGTCCAGGGCACTCCCAACATCTACCAACAAAATTCAAAGAATTTCACATATAAGTATTTCACATTCTTGAAAGGACAGGACAAGTATTTAGAGCTGGTAAAACATTTTAGCGATGTAAAAAGTCAAAGTCACTTGAAATGTGTTCTTAGAAGGAAGAAGGAAACCTAACTACTATCCGGACATTTTAAAGATTGCATTATTACATCACAATGTTTTTATTTATCATGTCACAGAAGATTCTAGTTCTTTCTACATTAGATAATGAAGTATACAGCTTAAAATTCCAACATTGATTTGTATAGGCTCTGCTGTCACAAAGGTCAGATGTCATTTCAGCAAGAGGTCAGGACGGTCATCATTGGTTCATCGTGGAGTTCAGCTGCGTCGGCCACATTAGTTTATATCAGACAACAACGTCCTTCTTTCCAGGGACTATTGCAACAGCTTTTTGGGAATTCAGATGCTAAATCGCAGCTTTGCAAGCTTTTCTGAAAGTTTACACACACTTATATAATAATACTAGTGTTACATTTATGCATTTGGCACTTTTCTCCAAAGTGACTAACATACTAAATTCATGGTCTACATTATTTTTTTGCGGTTTGTGCGGGAACCAAACTCGTGCACGACCAGTTGAGCTACTGTACAGGAACTAATCATGTGTTTGAGAGATTTATATCACAGTCTGGAAATGGCTGAATCTCACTAAACCTGTCAACAATGTGTTTGAGTCATATGAGAGAAAAAAGAGAAATTGTATTTTTCTAAAAACTTTTAGTTTAACTAATTTTAGGACTATTTAGATTTTTTAGCATTATGACATTATTGTATATAACAGTAAAGCAGATTAGGCAAACAAATGTCATTCTAATATCCGTAATGCAGAAAAATATCAATATGTTATTTAAATGATAAAGTATTGATACATCATGATAGAATTTGTGACTAATTTATGCTGATTTAAATTAAAAAGCACTATATTACAGTATTTTACTGTAATACAGTATATGCCATTTCAATTAGCATATGCTGTATATTTTAGTAATAATAACAATAGTGTATAATTCTTTTAATTTGAATAAATTCATGAAGTATTGTTGAAATTATAAAAAAAAATACTGATGCATCATGATCGAATTTGTGACTGTAATTTATGCTGATTTAAATAAAAAAGCATAGTCTTATTGTATTTTTACTGTAATTATTTCAATAATATATACTGTATGTATTAATAATAATATATAATTATTTTAATTTTAATAAATAAATGCGTAAATAAATGTATCAATAAAGTAGTGATACATCATGATAGTATTTATCTGTAATTTATGCTTATTTAAATACAATCATTGCATTACAAAACATCATTTATTTTGGTAAAAATATTGTACTACAGTAACTGGAATGTAATCCGAAACACGATTGTAAATCTTGGGGATAACAAAAATCTTTAAAGTTAAATATCCAGAAACATGAATTTTGGTGAAGAAATGTGCTTAATTGTCACGAGAATAATGCAAAACATCGTAAAATTCCTTTATTGGATATATTATTATTTTATTAGTTTAGAGGTGTACATGTTTTTGTGAGATTCAACCATTTATAATGTATTTATTTCAGTAGATATTTCCTATACAGTAATCTATGACCTCTTTGAGTTAACTATTTTTGTATTCATGTTACATACAAGCTCAAAAGTGTCTCGTTTTTACAGCATCTACTCCAGTTCAGAAACCGGCTCATGGATGAGATCCATCAGCTTCTTCCTTAGTTCAGTAAAAGTTGGTCTCTCCTCTGGGTTTGACCTCCAGCACAGCAGCATAATGTCATAGAGTGCTTCAGGGCAACCGGGCGGCCGCTCCATCCGCTGTCCTCGCTGAACTGCTCGAATGCACGTTATTTTGGCTTGACCTGAGTTTGGAAGCAAGCGCCGGAGTTAGAAAGGTCAAATGTAATCTTGCGCACAGATTCATGTTGTTCACAGTTCTGATGTGTGTGTTTACCAGGGTATGGGTCATCTCCATACGTGATGATTTCAGTTAAGAGGATCCCGAAAGACCAGACGTCACTCTTGCTTGTGTAGCACTTGTTCTCAAATATCTCAGGAGCCATCCATTTCACAGGAAGCTTAACATCTGCAAGCAGAAGAGAATTACTGTACTTATAAATAACTCAACAATCTTCACACTACCAGTGGAAAGTTTAGATAGACTAAGCTGAATTTACTTTTGAGTCAATCTAAAGATTAAATGACTTACGAATTTCATTTGTGTGATACATTTCCATCAGGGCTGGACTGGTAATCTGGCATACCGGGCATTTTCCCGGTGGGCTGACACACTTTGGGGCCGATCAGGGCTGGACTGGCCATCGGGAGAACTGGGCGGGCCGGTGGGTCGGCCGTGAAATGGGCCGCGATAAGCTAAAATGAGCCGCCGCGTTATGCATGACGGGCAACAAAACGGCGCCGCAATATGCAGAATAGGACAGCGAACACCCCAACAATTTTGGGCCAGTTGCCATGTAAAATCCCGGGCCGATTTAACTTCCCAGTCCAGCCATGATTTCCATCAAACTGAACTGAGTAATCTTTAAATGGTGTAATATACATTTTATGAACTCAGAATATATTTGAAGAATTTAATTAAAGTAACAAGGTGTATGAACTTTTAAAACATACAGTTTGGTAAATGGCAAAGCAATTACATTCGCTTTGGCATTAATTGAACTCATTTAATACTAATCAAAGTTAAGCATATTAAAATAAATCTTGTTTAAATCCTTTTGCCAGGAATCATTTTAATTGCTTGGAATTAGATTTGTAGTTTAATATGAATAAATTGTTACATCAGAATATGTTAAAATGTATCATTTTTCAAATGATGCTTTATAGTAAAAGTGTGCAGAACTTGTTGTTACTTTAAAGAAGCTAAAATATATTTGAAAGATATTTGATCAAGTTTTGATTTTCTATTTTTTATTCCTAAACTTCTATTTGTAATTTCATAGTTTACATGGAAACTCATGAGCAGGGCTGGACTGGGAAGAAAAATTGGCCCGGGATTTTACATGGCAACTGGCCCAAAGTTGTTTGCTGTCCTTTTCTGCATATCACGGTGCCGTTTTGTGGTCCGTACTGCGTAACACGGTGGCTCATTTTAGCTTATCGTGGCCCATTTCACGGCCGACCCACCGGCCCACCCAGTTCTCCCGATGGCCAGTCCGCCCCTGATCGGCCCAAAAGTGCGTCGGCCCACCGGGAAAATGCCTGGTATGCCAGATTACCAATCCAGCCCTGCTCATGAGTAGGTGTATAATGGTATTTCTGTATCTATGCTAAATTGGTGTACATGACCACGTGAAATATCTCACCTGATGAATTTCTTTGGTTTCCAGTGAGACTGAGCTCAGCGAGTCCAAAATCGGCTATTTTGCAGGATTGCATGTCGGTGAGCAGAATGTTATCAGCTCTCAGATCTCTGTGAACTATTTTATTCTCAAGGTAAATCATTCCTTCTGTAATCTGAGTTCAACAAAAGAACAAGGAAATCCAAAATGAGAAGACTTAAAGTTTTGCATGAACTGAAATTAAAGTATAATGGTGGCTCATATGTCTTTAAAACTGCACTATGAACGATTTGCAGGTGAATATCCCCAAGTGATTACAGACAAAGTCCAATTAACCTCAAACCTTAAGATTCATCAGCTCAGAAGAGTCTCATAAACATTGTCACTGTGGCAATATTTACGTGCTACATTCCACGTTTTGCAGTGAAATGTCCAGCAGGGGGCGATAAAAGCGAGTGAAATTGTGTCAAGTGATTTCAAGGCAAATAAACGTGCCTTGAAATGGCGTTGTAATCAGACGAGGTTTTTAATGTGAATATTAGATAGAGGTTTTAATGAGAAAAATGTACCTCCCCAACCTTAAAACTTGGTGATCTAATCAAAGAAGAGGTGAACAAAACAAACATCCTTACCCTTAACCAACACCTAATCCTAACCGATTCAGACCTAAAAGCAAATGCAACATGAAAAGCACATTTTCAGGAGAAATCACGCCATCTCGCGTCACTTCTATGACACTTTTGTCTCACGTGTTACCTTGCATGTTTGGCTGGGCTTGAACCGCAGTCTTCCGAGTTCAAAGTTCAACATGCTATCAAGTGAGTTTCCATGGAAGCTAATCAACAAAATGTGATAACTTGCTCAGATGTCACCGAGCCTGTTATTTTTCAACCCCATTTAGACTTCTCACCATCCAATCAATTACCATTATACCTCGATAAAATCGAGTCCCGTCTGACATTTTATTTTCATGGAAAGAATAGGGAAATAGGTTATATTACGTAAGTAAACTGGGTTGTGAACATGTTGACTATGTTGACTTTTAAAACCATACATTAGTAACATTTCATACATTCTACACCACTGTATCACCTTCAATGAAATCAAGTTACCTGGACAGCAAAATCCATCAGAAGTGAAAACTCTAGATCTTGTTTCTCTTTGTGGCCTGGGAAAGTTAAACGAAAGCAAATCCAAGCTGTTTATTAAAGTAAAGGTATCTGTGATGTTTAATACTTGGAGGTATGTCTAGATTCATATTTTACTGTTAGTATTGCTTCACTTACTGAAGAGAAATGTCTTTAAACTGCCATTTTTCATGAGCTCTGTGATTATCCAGATGGGTTCGTCAATGGTACAGACACCGTAGAGCTTCAACAAGCGCTCGTGACACAGTTTGTTCATGATTTCAATCTCTGTTCTGATGTCTGGACTGCTGACTGCAAGTGGCCCAGAAAGTACAGCAAATGTTAAACGAAATAACATTTACATTTATGCATTTGGCAGACGCTTTTATCCAAAGCGACTTACAGTGCACTTATTACAGGGACAATCCCCCCGGAGCAACCTGGAGTTAAGCGCCTTGCTCAAGGACACAATGGTGGTGGCTGTGGGGGTCGAACCAGCAACCTTATGATTACCAGTTATGTGCTTTAGCCAACTACGCCACCACCACTCCGAGATTACAAGAGATTATTTTATCATAATCCAGCAAGATCTATAAATGCATATTACCATTTTGTTTGAGTTTGAATTGTAAGAAGGGATTATTCTCTATGACAATGGCTCTCAACTGGCGGGTCACGATTCAGGACCCTTAAATGGGTCACATGTCTGTACTGATAGGGTCACAGGCAGGACAAATCCATGCAAAGCGCCAAATTATATCATTCAACTAACCATATAACCATGCATTTAGGATAGCGAAACATATAATACATTTTTAAAAGCGAGGAGTAAACATTCCCCCAGTTGTTTGTTGTTGGCTTAAAAGGTGAAGTGTCCAGTCAAACTCTGCAGTATTTTGGCAATTGGTAGGGTCTAGACAACTGAGGCAGATGTCAACATGGACAGGTTGTGCTACGTGTCCTCGTTCTCGAAAACCATAAAGAAAACTATGCAGGCCAAAAGAACGTAATGCCCAAAATGAGGGTTCAGTGGCGTATTATTGGGCTTATGTAGTCTTTGGTAATATACAGTAAATAAATATTTTATTGGTTGGCTTTTGTACGATACACAGCTTTGGGATGCTACATGGTGACCAATGTAAGGTCCTGAAGTAAAACCAGTAGAGAACCAATGTTCTAAGGTGATACACTGGACTTGTTACCTTTAAACTCTTTGATAGCCACATCTGTTGTGTTGTTCCAACGCCCTTGCCACACCTCTGCAAACTCTCCGCAGCCTAGTTTCTTGATTTTGGACAGTAAACTTCTCTCTATTTCCCATTTTGAATAAAATGACAGGGTGGAGGGAGCTGGCTGGTCCAACTGGGGGTTTATGGACAGATTGGAAAAAATGTTTGGAGCAGTGGAAAACGTTGTGTTTTTCCACCATCGGACCGAACGGTTCTGAGAATGGTTGCTTTCAATGTGCTTTCAATGGTGCAGTTCCGCAACGAGAGCTCAATGGTTCTCATTGGACCAGTGGTGGAAAAACAGCCCCTTAAATTTAATTTGCTTATGGGTTGCAAATGCATTGAATAATACTAACCTTCACACATGGTTCATTAAGCTTCGCACAGAGTCGGCCCTCGTGTTCAGAATAAAATTTTACCAACTCAGACAAGGTTTTGAAGGTTGTATGATGAACAAGGAAAAACATCTTCTCCAATTCTGTCTGCTTAATCCTGTAATGACTCGCATGAGGGCCATTTCTCACTTTAAAAGAAACAATATTTATTTAAAGCCCTGAGGCTACAGAACAAAAGCTCATTAGCCACTATGAGCACATGGCATTGAGAAGTACCTGATAGGTAATAGTTGTTCTTTTCTTCACACTTCCATATGAGGAACGCACCCTCGTCGTTCTCTGGTCTCAGCAGACATCTCTTGGCTTCAATACGGGTTTTAACTTTTTCAAAATACCATCTAAAAAACCAAAATTGAAACGGATTATTCCATTCATTTTCCTTTATGCCCATGTTGTATGCTGTACTGTTATTGTATACGCTTGAAATATTACTAAATATTTCAATACATCACTAAATACCAAAAGCAAAGATTTTAATGGTCAAATCTCAAATCTCAAGGTCTTATTTCACCCCTAAATAAACAGGGGGGAAACAGCTAATATATCTATATTGTGTGTAAAAAAATAAATAAGCCTATTTTTGGACCATTTATCTAACTTTGCATTACTACATTTACATTTATGCATTTGGCAGATGCTTTTATCCAAAGCGACTTACAGTGCACTTATTACAGGGACAATCCCCCCCGGAGCAACCTGGAGTTAAGTGTCTTGCTCAAGGACACAATGGTGGTGACTGTGGGGATCAAACCAGCAACCTTCTGAGTACCAGATTACCAGTTATGTGCTTTAGACCACTACACCACCACCACTCACATACTATAATATTAAATAAATGTCATTTTCATAACTGTCATAATGCAGTGATGAAACTAATCCTACATTTTTATTAAAAACAGTATAAAGTTAATAACAGTACATCAAAATGTTAATGCTAATGCTAGTGCATATTTCACACAAAAAAAGAAATAAAATAAATAAATGAAGGAATTATATTTTGTAAAGAAAATTAGGCCTATTGTCATGACCACTAACAATTGTGACGTCACAATTATTTAACGACAATTTCTTTTCAAAATTCTGATTACTGTAATGAAAAATAAAATCGTAAAAAAAAAAAAAAATTTGTGTTTAAATGTCACAATGATTTTTTTATTTATTTTTTTATGACCCTAAAAGGGCATCATATTCTTTATTTAATTTTTTTGTATTGATTTTGGGATGAAATATGACCTGTAAACTGTCAAAAAAATTTTAAAAAAAAATCAATTGACCAACTTAAGAAGGAATATTTCAGGTTGAATACAAATTAAGCCTTTGTGGTATAATGTTATAATTACCACAAAACATTTTTTTTTTAATGATTAAATTGGGTCATGGTGAGGCACTTGCAATGGAAGTCAATGTGGGACCAATCCATAAACAATAAAATACTCACTGTTTCAAAGGTATGGCCAAACAACATAAACAAGATGTGTTAACATGATTTTAGTGTGACAAAATCACTTATTAATCTTTTCATGGCAGCTATGTTGCCATGACGATGTAACACCGTAAACCCTAAAACATCTAAAGAACAACTTTACAGCTCAAAGAATACTCAAGATTAAACAGAAGAATTAATGTAAGTGATTTTATTTTATTTAGTTGATTTTAGTTTAATGATTTTAGTTTTAAATAAAATCAACGTGGCTTTACAAATAATTTCAACTAATTATTTTTTAATCTAGTCATTAACTAATGTAAAATAATGAGTTGAAATTATTTGTAAAGCCATGTTGATTCTACTTAAAACTTCAAGGCAGCGATTACATAAACTTACATTTTTGAAATAGATAGATTTAGTGTGTTTGTGTGTGTGTGTGTGTGTGTGTGTGTGTGTGTGTGTGGGCTTGTTTATGTGGTTTATGAGAACATTTTTTTAGGTTACAAATTAGTAATTACAAGGGTATTATGCTATAAATGTGGTTTATGAGGACATTTCTATTGTCCCCATATTTCAAATCGCTTAAAAATCCTACTAAACAATGTTTTATTGAAAATGTAAAAATGCAGAAGGTTTTCTGTGAGGGTTAGGTTTAGGGGTAGGGTTAGGGTTAGGGTATAGAATCTATAGTTTGTACAGAATAAAAATCATTATGTCTATGGAGAGTCCTCATAAGGATAGCTGCACCAACATGTGTGTGTGTGTGTGTGTGTGTGTGTGTGTGTGTGTGTGTGTGTGTGTGTGTGTGTGTGTGTGTGTGTGTGTGTGTGTGTGTGTGTGTGTGTGTGTGAATTCACCATAAAAGCTTCTATAACAATTCCAATGTGTCATCTCTACAGAAAAACACGAATTAGTAACAGTGACAGCAGCAGCTGGAGCAAAACTAGAACTTGTGAAACAGGTATGGCAGCATATCCGTTTCATTTAGGGCAAACAATCAAAACATTAGTGTTATTACTCCTTTACATAACAGTATGCATGGACACAATATTTTTGCAATCAAAATAATTTTAAGAACTTACAACTCGGCCTCTACGCTACTCCAAGGTTTGACGAAGTCTTTAGGCACATAGCCCTTCTCTTGAGCTAAGGTTGTGGATCTTTCACCTTTTGCTGGGTGTCTCCTGACATATAACCAGGATTCAGTCTCTAATAGTACCTCCAGAAAATCTCCTTTCTTCAGATTAAGGTCCTGCGGCGTGCGAGATTCATAGTTGTAGATTGACTTGAGGAAGCCACTTTTGCCGTTCAGTGATGGCTCTTTTGTGCAGCATGGGCAGCAACATTTACAGGTACACAAATAATTCCCCATGTTCTGCAATCAAATCTACTCATCGTGCGTTTACAAAAGCAGACTGATAGAAGAATGGCACGACCAGCTCACAACACTGCAAACTCACGCTGCCGGACTGGTTCCCATGAGTTACTGTAAGTGTGTCAAGGAAGTCTTTGGTGAAAAAATGATCAGAATTGCCCTTATGTCATCCAGTTGGGATTTTTACAACAAAAACAAAAGGCCATGGCGTACATAGCTTTTAATTGTACAGTATTAAAAAGGCTTTGTATTACTCACAATGAAAATTAGTAACATAATTGAGTATTCAATAACCAAGTGAAACTATCTGAAGCATTCTGTCTGAAAGGGACAGTTCACTCCAAAATCGAAATTCCTTTCATCATCTGTCATTATTACATATTTCAGTATTTACTCACCCACGTCATTCTAAACCTTTATGCGGGTTTGTCGTGTTTGGAACACAAAAATAATCAAATGCATACATTTTTTGCATCCATAGTGACCACAAGCCATCAAGATTTGAGATATGCTCTTATTTATTACATTTTTTTAGATTTTCAGTGAATAATGACTGAAATTTGAGTGTTAATCACACAAAAGTATTCCTTTAGACGATTTGGAATAGCATACAAGTCGCATGAACAACTTTTATGGAAATTGATGGCATTTTTGTGACCTTTTCGGAGCTAATCAGTGGATGGTCAATATGAATAGTCATTGTATTGTCATTCATAATTTACGGTGATTTTAATGCAACCCGGTCTGATAAAAACTTGTAATGATTAGAATAATCGTTGTCTCATATAAAAGTGTATGACTTTTACTCCCTTTGAGAAAAATGTACAAACCAACAGACAATGTTGTTACCATGTTGCCATGGTTTAACCCCTAACCCAAACTTAACCGTAGTCTAACCCCTTACCTCAACCCTAAAGCCAAAATTTCCTTAAAATAAACAGATTGGAGGCTAGTTAACATTTAATGCTTGTATTGTATCGATTTGAAACTCTGTTTGTTGACTGGTTGGTCTCATAAGGGAATAAAAGTTGTACCTTTTCATATGAGCCAAGTCGTGCAATATCTTATGAATTTCCACTCTCATTTAATGAGGTTTAATGAATGTCTTTCAGTAATACATTGGGGGTTATTTGTAGTCTGTAGTAGTCATGCTCTTTGAGGAGTTGAAGCAGGCAGTTATTGCATCTCGAATCACCTGATGAGAATCTAAATGATGCTTTGCTTCGGCAAGTGTGCAGCCACACTGTATCATCACCAGCGCAGTTGGGACCACCTGCCAGTGAGCGAATAAGAAAGTTACACATTACACAGTAAAAGTAAAACAGTGCTCTTATTAACAAGTTTACATTTCAAAAATAGGTAATTAAGTGATTGTTCACCCCAAAAAATGAACATTATGTCATCATTTAATCACTCTTATGTTGTTCCAAACCTGTATAATAGAGAAAGGATATGGGAGGAAGTAGGGATGGAACGATATATCGAATTTCAATTTATTGCGAACCAAGAAATTACGAACCATATCGAGGCAAAACTCGATATTTCAAAAGTGCTTAAAGTGTGCCTGGGTAGCTCAGTGGTAAAGACGCTGGCTATCACCCCTGGAGTTCGCTAGCTCGCTAGTTTGAATCCCAGGGCATGCTGACTGTCTCCAGCCAGGTCTTCTAAGCAACCAAATTGGCCCGGTTGCTAGGGATGGCAGGCCTCTAAATGTGCTATGTCTCCATGGCAACGTGCTCAACAAGCCACGTGTCGGTCGCCTAAGCCACCAAATTGGCCCGGTTTCTAGGGTGGGTGGAGTCACATGGGGTAACCTCCTCTTGGTCGCTATGTGGTTTGTTCTTGGTGGGGTGCGTAGTGAGTTGAGCGTGGATGCTGCGGTGGATGGCGTGAAGCCCCCAAATGTGCTATGTCTCCATGGCAACAAGCCCCGTGTCGGTCTCAGATGTGGAGGTGGCTGGGATTTGTCTTTCACCACCTGGATTGAGGACTTAAAAGCACATTGGGAATTGGACCCAATTGTGAGAAAAAGGGTGAAAATTTGCTTTTAGAAATCTAAGTACTGGAATACCTGGAAAATTGCCTTAGTTTGTTGAAAAGTGCTTGAGATTAAAACAGACCATTTCATCCGTGTAATGTGTGTTCATCAAAGTTTGGATCCCGCACTCCACTTTCACTGAATAATGTGTCCTTTAATATCCTTTCTGGTCTTTACAGTCAGAATAAAAAGTACAAATAAATATTAATTTTAATCACAAATATCACGGAAGTGCTAAAAAAAACGAGACTCTCACGTTATTGAATAACCCGCAACACTTGTGCCAGTCTGTGAGATGCACGTTAAACTGTTAAAGGGACAGTACCATTGTAGGTTGCTAGGGAGGGTAGAGTCACATGGGGTAACCTCCTTGTGGTCGCGATTAGTGGATCTCGCGCTCAATGGGGCGTGTGGTGAGTTGTGAGTGGATCACGAAGAGTAGCAAGAGCCTCCACATACAGTGAGTCTCCGCGGTGTCATGCACAATGAGTCACGTGATAAGATGCGCGGATTGACGGTCTCAGAAGTGGAGGCAACCGAGACTTGTCCTCCATCACCCAGATTGAGATGAGTAACCGCGCCACCACGAGGACCTAATAAGTAGTGGGAATTGGGCATTCCAAAATTGGGGAGAAAAGGGGATGAAAACACTTAAAACAATTTCACAAACTTTTTTCGGGACAGGTTCTGATCAGTTCTATTGCATGTTCTGCACCTGATCAGCCTGAATGAAGGCTCATTTGTTTGTGATCTTTTCACGAATGTAAACAAAAACAAATGCTTTAGAACAGCCCAAGCCTATTTCTGGATCCTTTCAAGAAAGTCTCTTTTTCATGGTAAGTTAGTTCTTGGGTAGTTTGGGCAGCTATTGTTCTATATCTACTTGAATGGGGAAAGACAGAAATCTCCAAAATGGTTGGTCAAGATTACGATAAAAGAACGTATTTCAAATAAGCAGTAAAATTGTATTGGTCCGTGGCACCGTGACAGGGGTGTGGGTCCGGCAATGCACCATACCCTCACTGCTCCGTTCCTGGACCTGCGAAGATGCCAGCTAGGAGAGGCGCGAGGAGAGGCGCGCTTGGTCTTTAAAAGCAGCGGTGATGAGGCTGTGTTTGTTTCGTTAACCGTTGGCTGCTTTTGGGCGTTCCAATTTCTCCCATTTATTTAATAGAAGTGGCCCGTCTCTGATAAATGGTCTCTGTTTTAACAAGCAGGAAATTTCCACAGAACAGAGACATCACTCGACATCACCAACGAACAGTCCTTGAAATGGTCTATAGTGAAAGGAATATGAGAAACTCTTATTATTTAAACTTTGAGCATTTATATAGTGTATTAAAGAACTTTATTTTTATGAGAAATTATAATGTGATTTTTACGCAAACATTTTTAAAAAAATAAACACTGCCATACTTTGTGATTTAAGTGTTATCATATAAAATCGAGATAATGTCAAATCGTGAACCGCATATCGTATATCGAACCGAATTGTGAGATAACCATATCGTCCCATCCCTAGTAGGAAGAATGTTTCACTTGAATGGTGAGTGAAGAGGACATCTCCTTCTGTGTCCCATGGAAAGTCATATAGCTTTTAGAATTTTAAATATTTGGTGAACTATCCCTTTAAAACTCATGGTTGCCTCTACAGATTTGAAAGTTAATGAGTTCTTACTCTGTCGCATCTCTTGGCCAGGGTTGTGTGTTTTTGGACATCTGCTGATGTCATCTCTTCAGTCAGATCATCTGTACCGTAGATCGCTCTCAGTAGAGCACTTTCACACTCAGTTTTGGAGCTGCCTGTGAAGTGCTAAAATTGAGTCAAATATAGAAAATAATTATTCTGACCATTCTTTAAATCACATGCAAGGGTCATGTTACGTTTAGTTCAAATACTTTTAAAGATGAAAAGGAAAAAGTAGCCGGAAATGTATATAATATAAAATTTTACTATACATATTAACTATATTTTACATTTATATACACTGGCGGCCAAAAGTTTGGAATAATGTACAGATGTGTACTCCATGTGCAGCAATGACAGCTTTACAGATCCTTGTTATTCTAGTGGTCACTTTGTCCAGATTCTCAGGTGACCTTTCACCCCACACTTCCTGTAGCACTTGCCATAGATGTGACCAGTGCTGGACCAGGGCTGGACTGGTAATCTGGCATAACGGGCATTTTCCTGGTGGGCCGACACACTTTGGGGCCGATCAGGGGTGGACTGGCCATCGGGAGATCCGAGCGAACAGCGATGCATAAAAGGACAGCGAACACTGCCACAAAACTATTGGACCCCCCCACCACTCAACAAGTTTTGGGCCAGTTGCCATGTAAAATCCTGGGCCGATTTCTCTTCCCAGTCCAGCCCTGGATTTGTCTGTCTTGTTGGGCACTTCTCACGCACCTTACCGTCTAGCTGATCCCAAAAAAAGCTCAATGGGGTTAAGATCCGTAACACTCTTTTCCAATTATCTGTTATCCAATGTCTGTGTTTCTTTGTCAACTCGAACCTTTTCTTTTAGTTTTTCTATTTCAAAAGTGTCTTTTTCTTTGCAGTTCTTCCCAGAAGAGTCTTCTCTTTACTGTTGTACATGAAACTGGTGTTTAGCAGGTAGAATTCAATGAAGCTGTCAGCGGAGGACATGTGAGGCGTCTATTTCTCAAACTAGAGACTCTGATGTACTTATCCTCTTGTTTAGTTGCACATCTGGTCTTCCACATCTCTTTCTGTCCTTGTTAGAGACAGTTGTGCTTTGTCTTTGAAGACTGTAGTTACACCTTTGTATGAAATCTTCAGTTTTCTGGCAATTTCAATCATTGTATCGCCTTCATTCCTCAAAACAGTGGATGACTGACGAGTTTCTAGAGAAAGCTAGAAAAACTTAAGACATGCCAGTCTAGTGCATACTGTGCAACTCAAAGACGCAAAGACAATGTTAAGCTTCATTTAACGAACCAAACAGCTTTCAACTGTGTTTGATATAATGGCAAGTGATTTTCTCATACCGAATTAGCAATTTAGCATGATTGCTCAAGGATAAGCCAAGGAGTAGCCTATGAATAACTCAGAAAATGAATTACCGATACCTGTAAAATATGTATGGCTCTCCTGTACAGTTTGCTGTTTGTCACTCTGAGGTCTATCATGTAATTCATGTAGACTTTCCCCTTCAGTACATGAGCTCCTGTGCTGATTGCATTAAGACACAATTTGGTTGAAAGCTCCCAGCGCTGTGTAATAAAAAACACAACTTTTAGATCCTTACATATTCACTGATATACAACTTATATATCGAGGTATTACGTAAATGGAAACTAAATAGTTACTCAAGTTTTGTTGCAAATGGCTTACCATTACAACATTGTGCTCCTTATCTGAAGACAAAGGCCATGTGAAGTTCAGGACGGTTTCAAATATGTTGCCTATTATTTCCTGTAATATATACATGCTCAGTGGGGTCCAAAAGTGAATGTCTCAAATTATCAAATTGCATAAGCAGCATTTTGTGTTTGTAAGACTTGTGCTGGAAGGCAATTTCATTTTAAAATAGAGATTTTTCGCTAGTGGCACTAAAGCGTGATTACTCATACCTCAAGGTCATGGGCAATCGCATGCAAATTAGATGTCCTCCGCTTCACTTGATTCGCCAGTGCTGTCACCTCATGCAGGTCATCTTGGGAGAGACATTGAAATGTTTCTATATATATATTGCACCTTTATATACAGTTACAAGTAACATGATTCAACATATAGCACATGCTGAATATATTGAAGTGGCCATTTATATTTACAAGCAAGCTTGCTTACCATTTACAGTAAACAGAAATAAGATCATGTCATTTTGACTTAAGCTTGGTAAGATGGTGTCCACAAAATCCTTGTGACCAATTACAAACTCTGGACCCTAAAAACAGAAATATTTGATAGATAAATATATTGCCAAAGTATGTCTATGGATTACTGCTATTGATTAAAAGTCAACACGAAATGTTTTTGCAACCCATTTTACTTGTGAATTACCAATTACATTTTGATGAACAATTATGAATCGTGAATTGTGCACAATAATGTGGACTAAGAAAATACACAGAGTCAATTTTGATTTCAAGTTGACTTTAAGTTGTGAAATCAACGGCTTTAAGATCACCACAGATGAAAGATCGCCTTCTTTATTTTTCATTTCACTGAAACCGTTGTTGACAAAACCTCTGACGTCCCCAAAGTCTACAAAACAAATGATAATAACAATGTCTTAGTGTGGTTGAAGCATTTCTATATCCATGCAGCATGTTATTATGTCATTTACCTTTAACTAACAAATTAAAAGCACATAAGCTGCTTTTTTAAATGACAAAAATGATGTTTGGCACCTGCTCCAAACGTGGGAATGCATTCACTAGCATCAATCATGCCAATGATGCCAAGCGTTTGCCATCCAACATAGTACACATGACCTCCCATCCGAAGACTGTTAAAATATTTACAGAAATAAATCATATTAGGACAAATTCAAGACTATGTACCAGTGCCTTTGATTATGATAAAAAGGTCATTAATTTTAAACAATAATAAACAAAATTAATTTGCCTATATTTTAGTACATGTACCAGACATTCTGAAAGCTCATGAGAGATAACTACATGTTATTTTTATTTTATTTTAATCATATTTATATTATTATTGTTATTTATATATTTTTTTTGATCATTATTCTATTTTTTTTTAAATATATATTTATTTATTTATTTATCATTTTTACTTTTATTTAACATGGCAAGTCATTTAAAGGTACAGTACACCTAAAAAGGAAAATGTTTTTATTTATTTATGTATTTGCCAATATGACTTCCTGTCTTTTGTGGAACCCCAAATGAGGTGTTAGGCAGAATGTTAGCCTAAGTTTCAAGATTAAAATAAATAACAATTATATGAACGTCAATGGTGACTGAGGCTACCATTCTGCCTAACAGCTCCTTTTGCAGTCAGCAGAAGAAAATAAAGTTATACGGGTTTGGAACGACATGAGGGTGAGTAAATCATGACAGAATTTTCCATTTTGGGTGAACTGTGGCTGTAAGAACAAGATTCTTGCCAAGACATAAATAAGAATACATACAAAAACTACATCAGAAGGTAAATAAAAATAAATAACACATAATCTGAACTAAGCAGAGTATAGATTAATTAAAAAACAAGCTATCTGAGTTCAAATAACAAATAATAGAGGGTCATGCATTAGGAGGAATGACATTTCTGAAATGATTTTTCTTCTGTACCTCTCTCCTGCTTTGTATATAAGGGCGTCCAGGCCATCACTGTGCGAATAAGTGATTTCATAAACCATTTCACTCGCTGTGATCCAGGCAGACACACATCTGAGTGACACATTTAACTGTATAAGATCACTCTAATGAGGTAACTTTATTGCACCAAAACTGTTGAAGAGGCACTGAAACGAAACGCTTACTCAGGCGTTATGATCTTGTCTCTGAAGGCAGCTTTATGTCCGGACAGAAGGATGGCTTCTAGTATGATTTTAGTTGCACTGCCTCCTTTCATCCTGGACGATCCGCTGATTGCCTCAGCCTATGAGGAGAGACAGCTGTTTTTATACAGTAACTACACTAATAGTATCATAACACTCAGGGTTGTTGTGGGCAGTTGTTAGCACGTTGCTATGGGGTTGCTAAGTGGTTGCTTGGGTGTTCTGAGGGGTTGTTAGAGCATTGGAAGGTGGTTGCTAGGGTTTGTTAATGTGTTCTGAGTGGTTGCGAGGGCATTGTTTGGTGGTTGAGAGAGTGTTTTGGGTGGTTGAGAGAGTTGTTTGAGTGTTGTAGGTGCTAGTGGATTGCTATGCAGTTTCTAAAGTGTTCTGAGTGGTACTGGTAAGTGCATTGTTTGTTGGTTGCTATGCATTGTTAGAGTATTTTGGGAGGTTGATTGGTAGTTGCTAGGGTGTTCAGAGTGGTTAACAGGGCATTGCTATGGGATTCCTCTGGCATTCTGGGTGTTTGTTAGCAGGTTCCTATGGTGTTTCTCTGGCATTGCTAGGTTTCTATTGCATTGTTTTGGTAATCAAATGATTGGGTACCTTTGTAAGGTTTTCTGGGTGGTTGCCAGGGCATTGCTATGCAGTATCTAAAGTGTTCTGAGTGGTTGTTGGTGCATTGCTAGGTAGTTGTTAGGGTGTTCTGGGTGGTTTCTATTGTATTGGGTGGTTGATAGGCTCTTTGTAAGGTGTTCTGGGTGGTTGCCAGGGCATTGCTATGCAGTATCTAAAGTGTTCTGAGTGGTTGTTGGTGCATTGCTAGGTAGTTGTTAGGGTGTTCTGGGTGGTTGCCAGGGCATTGCTATTCAGTATCTAAAGTGTTCTGAGTGGTTGTTGGTGCATTGCTAGGTAGTTGTTAGGGTGTTCTGGGTGGTTGCCAGGGCATTGCTATTCAGTATCTAAAGTGTTCTGAGTGGTTGTTGGTGCATTGCTAGGTAGTTGTTAGGGTGTTCTGGGTGGTTTCTATTGTATTGGGTGGTTGATAGGCTCTTTGTAAGGTGTTCTGGGTGGTTGCCAGGGCATTGCTATGCAGTATCTAAAGTGTTCTGAGTGGTTGTTGGTGCATTGCTAGGTAGTTGTTAGGGTGTTCTGGGTGGTTTCTATTGTATTGGGTGGTTGATAGGCTCTTTGTAAGGTGTTCTGGGTGGTTGCCAGGGCATTGCTATTCAGTATCTAAAGTGTTCTGAGTGGTTGTTGGTGCATTGCTAGGTAGTTGTTAGGGTGTTCTGGGTGGTTGCCAGGGCATTGCTATGCAGTATCTAAAGTGTTTTGAGTGGTTGTTGGTGCATTGCTAGGTAGTTGTTAGGGTGTCCTGGGTGGTTTCTATTGTACTGGGTGGTTGATAGGCTCTTTGTAAGGTGTTCTGGGTGGTTGCCAGGGCATTGCTATTCAGTATCTAAAGTGTTTTGAGTGGTTGTTGGTGCATTGCTAGGTAGTTGTTAGGGTGTTGTGGGTGGTTTCTATTGTATTGGGTGGTTGATAGGCTCTTTGTAAGGTGTTCTGGGTGGTTGCCAGGGCATTGCTATGCAGTATCTAAAGTGTTCTGAGTGGTTGTTGGTGCATTGCTAGGTAGTTGTTAGGGTGTTCTGGGTGGTTGCCAGGGCATTGCTATGCAGTATCTAAAGTGTTCTGAGTGGTTGTTGGTGCATTGCTAGGTGGTTGCTTGGGCATTGTAAAAGTGTTCTAGGTTGTTGCTAGGGCATTATAAGAGTGTTCTGGGTGGTTGCTAGGTTGTTTTTATTTGGTGGTTGCTATGGTGTTTTAGGAGCTGATTGGAAGATGCAAGTGTGTTCTGAGCGGTTGCTAGTGCATTGCTAGATTGTTGTTAGGGTGTTGTTACAGTGTTTTGGTTGTTGCTAGGGCATAATGTCTAGGTTTATATTGGGTTTGGGTGGGTGAGGCTGTTGCTAAGTCTCATGTTCTGTATGGTCTCCAGGTCGTTGCAATGTGGTTCCTCAAGAGTTCTTGAGAGTAGTTGTCAGCAGGTTGCGTGGTAGTTGGTATGGTGTTTCTAGGGCATTGCTAAGTGGTTGTGAGGGTATACTGGGAGGTTGCCAGGACATTGCTATGTAGTTGCTGAGGTGTTCTGGGTGTTTGTATAGCAGTGATTGATAGGATGTTCTGTGTGTTGTTAGCAGGTTGCTTGGCAGTTGTTAGTGTGTTTTACAAATACAGAAATGTGATATATAGCAAATTAGCAATATATGTAAAACACATATTAATATGTATGTTTATATATGTTTTTCACAGTTAACAAGTGACATACAGTACTTGTATGAATATTCGACATTATATAAAAATACTTCAAACAGTTTTGTTTTCATGGGGGATTTATAGGGCATGGCAAGATAGTTGTTTGGTTGTTCTGGTGTTTGCTGGGTATTGCTAAGTGGTTGCTAGGATGTTCTAGGTGGTTGCTAGGTTTTTTTGCCCTGATGATTTTCAGGGCATTTCTCTGAGGTTGCTATGGTGTCAGTGGTTTTCACCATGTTCCTATGTAGTTGCTAGGGGGGTCCAGCATGGTTCCCTTCTGTCAAAATGTGCACAGTTTATTAAATTACGTCATGCTTTGAAAATGTGTATGTTGTTCAATCAGTGCAATGGTTCTTACCCCTAATACAGGATTTAGAATGAACGCTTTCTCTTGTCTCTGTTCTGCGATCATCCTCTCTGCAACCTCTTTAAAATTAAATAAACCGTCCTGCAGTGGATCACTCCTATCAGGGTGGAAAGAGAATTAATATGTTATCAGTTGTTATTGTTATTGACTCAGCAACTCAGAAGATGCTAATTCTGGGAGTTTGTAATAAACAGAGACGTGTTTTGTCTTTGTTGGGATTACCTTGCCATATGTACAGGATTAAATCCAAGAAGGACTGGAGTGAAGACATCTAAATGGTTGAGACAATAATCCAGTTGCCCAGCAACAAACGGTGCCTTTGACACAGAACAATGTTATGAAGCATTCTCCCAAGGTTACTTGCAGGTCACTTTGATAAGAAAGCACATTAATGTATAGGTTATTATGACCACATACATCAGAAGTATTGACTTGACCCAAGGCTACAGGATATCATTTTTTTTACTTATAGCCCATTTAATGAATCCATAAATTAGGAAATGGTTTAACTGTATTTCTATTGCCATGATGCATTATGTAATTTGCAACAAAAAAAAAAGACAAAAGTGTTATTCATACGGTACCGAGATGCCACAGGATATTCCAATGAACAGGACGTGTTTCTTTCCAGCACAAACCTGTTTTTAGTCAGAAAAGAAAACAGGAAATGGACAAAAAATATGTTTAAATATGTCTTAAATATCCAAAAGGCTTTGTTTACCCAATGCACAAAATAAATAAATTATATATATTTAATTTTTATTCATACAAATTCCATTTTTCCCAGTAACTCTGAAATGAAAACGTATGGGTGTCACCCAGATATTTTAATTCTCTCATCATTTAATCACCCTTATACCATCCCAGATGTGTATGACTTTCTTTCATCTGCTGAACTCAAATTAAGATTGTTTAAAATATTTTCTTAACCCTTTTGGTCCATATAATGCAAGTGAATGGGTGCCAAAATTCGCAAGAAACACCAAGAATGTACATAAATCAGCATAAAAGTAATCCATAAGTGTCAGGATCCTGTCACCATGTCAGTCAGGTTTATTATGGTGACAGGATCCTAACACATATGTTCTCTGTCTCTGTGTGTGCGCACGGCTTTGGTTGTTTTCCTGGCTGTGTGCTCTTCTGTCTAGTCTGTGTCTCATGTTCTCAGCATGGTGTCTGTTTCTGAGTCGGGATCCGGACACTGATGCTCCATGTCTTTATGTTTGACGCATAGCTAATGATGGCTTCACTGCCATGTGCTCTTAATGTCCAGATTGTTGTGTTGGTTCCAGCCCGGAGCATTTAACCCAGTCTGTCCTGTGGTGTTCTGCCCTGGACTTTGTAGTTGTCCTCTTCTGGGTTATTTCTGTTTATTTATTCATTTTAATTCAAATAAAGCCCATCATCTCACTTTCTATGAGCCCTCACCCTCTATCAACCGAACCTTGACAATAAGACTCCAGTGTTTTAATCCATATCTTCAAAAGCGATATGAAACAGATCAATATTTAAGTAATTTTTTATTATAAATACTCCTCCATTCTTCTTCTTTTGTTTTTGCTGACTCACATTCTTCATGCATACTCCCCCTACTGGGCAGGAAGGAGAATTTATTGCAAAAAATTACTTAAAAATGTATCTGTTCTCACCCAAACCATCATATCACTTCTGAAGATATGTATTAAAACACTGGAGTCGTATGGATTACATTTATGCTGCCTTTGTATGCTTTTTGAGTTTCAGTATTTTCACTTGCACTGTATGGACCTACAGAGCTAAAATTCTCTTAAAAATCCTTGTTTTTGTTCAGCAGAATAAAGTCATACAAATCATACATTTTTGGGTGAACTATCTCTTTAAATCATAAGTCAGTTCTTCCATACAATAGATGTATTTATATTTTAGCAGTTTTGTTGTTCATGCTATATATAGGGAGTTCTGGCTTTGCCGATTTCTAGCAACCACCAAGCAATGCCCTAGCAACCATCCCGAACACCTTAGCAACAGCAAGACCCGTGCAACCACCCAGAACACTCTAGTACCATGGCAGCAAGTTTTGCACAGACCAGTCTAGCACTACTCACATTTTCTTCCGAAAATGTAAATATATTGTAGCATGTTTCTCCAAACAGATGGTGAAACTGTGAATAAGTACTACAGTAAAATTGCACCACTTGCTTCCTTTCTCTGCCCTTTTACTCACCTTGTCCAGCATGCGAGCTCCCAGCTCCGGGTTGTCCTCAGGAGCCTCTTGTGATGTCAACAGGGCCCTTTAAAAACAGTGTACTGCATTACTGCAGAGTCACACAAGAGTCGCATCTGATGCATCAAACACACACTGTTTACTCACCTGTCACCTCCTGCAATGATGTATGAATAGATCTGTTTGTGTTGTTGGGTGATCAACATCTGATTAAAGGTTGTCTAAGGTGTCAAATATAATATGATAAATAGAAGAAATGCAACAGCCATGCAGAATACAGTGAGGAAATTGTCAGAAAGCTAAATTGATATCATACTGATAGATAAACTTGTAATTCATACTTATAGAGAAACAAACAGTCAACATACCACAGTACACCAAAAGCTCAAATGTTGATATTAGCTTTAAACAGTGAGAAAAGGAAGGATAATTTAATCAACAAAATAATGATTTAATAATTGAATCAACAAATTAATTATTTAATAATTTAATTAAAAAATACTATTTAATTTATTGACATTTTTTTCATTTTATCTTCATTTAATTAATTAATTAATTAATTTCTTGTTATCCTAATTTAGTTTCATAAAAATAGTATTTAATTTAAGGATTTTTTTTGTTAATTTCATACAGCTTTATTTGGCCTATAAATGAATTTAATTGAATTTAATAAATATATTATTTCATTTGTATATACAGTATATATATATATATATATTTAATTTAAGGATTTTTTTGTTAATTTTATATAGCTTTATTTGGCCTATAAATGAATTTAATAAATATATTATTTCATTTGTATATATATATATATATATATATATATATATATATTTAATTTATCTAGCTTTATTTAGCTTATAATTTAATATAATATAATAGTATTTAATAATTAAATAAAAATACATTTTTTTGTTTATCTAGCTTTATTTAGCTTATAAATGAATTATGATTTTAGTTTTAAAAAAAACATTGTTTTTAAAATTTTTGAGAAAAATCAATACTTATTTGTTTAACTCTTTACCACCAAAAGAAATGCAATACGGCCTGACGTTCCACAGCCACTTAAAACAATCAAACTCTCCTCTGGGTCCTACAGACATAAAACAGATCAATAATTATATATTTAACATGTTACTTTGCAACATTTCAAAGCTTAAACCATTCTTGAAATGAAGCTGATGTTTTATGAATTGTTCATTAAATCAAAGGACTTTAAAAACATGTTTCTGACCCGTAGAAACATTTCAACCTTCTTGGCAACATTCATCATGGCTTGAATGACTGGCAGACTGTGAACTCTCTATAAAACAAAACGCACAGCTTTATCAAACCCTTCAAAAGAACTTAATACTGTTCTGTATAGAATCAATAAGTCAAACCTGATAAGTAGGATCATCATGTAATTTCTTTTGAAAAATCTCAGCATCGCATCTTTTCAGTATTTGCACCATCTGTTTGGTGTCCGCTCTATCAATATCTCTACTGATAGGGTTGCATTTTTCCGTGACAGGTAGAGAGAGCTCGTTACACGACTGCTTTTAGAAAGAAAACTCAAGCACTTTAGATGAACTGCATCGCTCAAGAGCTCTTTTAATTACATTTTAGCTTACAAGGAATGAAGATTTGTTGTTGCTTTATTACTGGCTATAAAGTACATCTAAAACGAAAGCAGTCCTGAGTTTTTACTTACCTCTAAGTGATCCATATTTATCATAGAAGTATTGAGGCTCCAGTGCTTCAGAAACTACTGGAACGACTAGTGTCAGGCAAAATGGAAATGCATGAAAATGCAATTCCTTCAGCTGTGATTGCTGTAGCAAAAAGCCCTCATAAAGCTCTGAGAATAACAAAGTTCAACAAATGAACTTTGATCCATCAGCTGTTGTTCTTTTCCTTTTTCTAAGGTGGTGACTGCTACAAGAACTACAAGAGCTTTAGCCTACATTTGTCATTATATCAGGACCCTGATATTATCACAAGGCAGTCTGCTATTCTATTCTACTCTGCTTTATTCTCTTCACATTTCTCTTTTATTCTGTTCTATTTGAAATAATCTTGTATCCTCAGTATAATCTTAGTAGTGCAGTAGAATATATTCAAGAATTTTACTAAAGTTTTTCTTATAAAATGTATTCTGTTCTATTCTATTCTATTCCAGTCCAGTCCAGTCTAGTCTAGTCTAGTCTAGTCTAGTCTAGTCTAGTCCATTCCAGTCCATTCCAGTCTAGTCTATTCCATTCCATTCCAGTCTAGCCTAGCCTAGTCTAGTCTAATCCATTGAATTCCATTTCAGTCCAGTCCAGTGCAGTCCAGTCTAGTCTATTCCATTCCATTCCAGTGCAGTCCAGTCCAGTCCAAAACAGTCTATTCCATTCCAGTCCAGTCCAGTGCAGTCTAGTCTAGTCTAGTCTAGTCTAGTCTAGTCTAGTCTAGTCTATTCCAGTCCAGTGCAGTACAGTCCAGTCTAGTCTAGTCTATTCCAGTCCATTCCATTCCATTCCATTCCAGTCCAGTCCAGTCCAAAACAGTCTATTCCATTCCAGTCCAGTGCAGTCTAGTCTAGTCTAGTCTAGTCTAGTCTAGTCTATTCCATTCCAGTCCAGTGCAGTCCAGTCCAGTCCAGTCTAGTCTAGTCTAGTCTAGTCTAGTCTATTCCATTCCAGTCCATTCCATTCCATTCCAGTCTAGTCTATTCCATTCCATTCCAGTCTAGTCTAGTCCATTCAATTCCATTTCAGTCCAGTCCAGTGCAGTCCAGTCTAGTCTAGTCTAGTCTCGTCTATTCCATTCCATTCCATTCCATTCCAGTGCAGTCCAGTCCAGTCCAAAACAGTCTATTCCATTCCAGTCCAGTCCAGTGCAGTCTAGTCTAGTCTAGTCTAGTCTAGTCTAGTCTAGTCTAGTCTAGTCTAGTCTATTCCAGTCCAGTACAGTCCAGTGCAGTGCAGTCCAGTGCAGTCTAGTCTAGTCTAGTCTAGTCTAGTCTAGTCTATTCCAGTCCAGTCCAGTCCAGTGCAGTCCAGTCCAGTCCAAAACAGTCTATTCCATTCCAGTCCAGTCCAGTGCAGTCTAGTCTAGTCTAGTCTAGTCGAGTCTAGTCTAGTCTAGTCTAGTCTAGTCTAGTCTAGTCTAGTCTATTCCAGTCCAGTACAGTCCAGTGCAGTGCAGTCCAGTGCAGTCTAGTCTAGTCTAGTCTAGTCTAGTCTAGTCTAGTCCAGTCCAGTCCAGTGCAGTCCAGTCCAGTCTAGTCTAGTCTAGTCTATTCCAGGCCATTCCAGTGCAGTCCAGTCCAAAACAGTCTATTCCATTCCATTCCAGTCCAGTGCAGTCTAGTCTAGTCTAGTCTAGTCTATTCCATTCCAGTCCAGTCTAGTCTAGTCTAGTCTATTCCATTCCATTCCAGTCCTGTCCAGTCCAGTCCAGTGCAGTCCAGTCTAGTCTAGTCTATTCCATTCCAGGCCATTCCATTCCAGTCTAGTCTATTCCATTCCATTCCATTCCATTCCATTCCAGTCTAGCCTAGTCTAGTCTAGTCCATTCAATTCCATTTCAGTCCAGTCCAGTGCAGTCCGGTCTAGTCTAGTCTAGTCTAGTCTAGTCTAGTCTATTCCATTCCATTCCATTCCAGTCCAGTCTAGTCTAGTCTATTCCATTCCAGTCTATTCAATTCCTTTCCAGTTTAGTCTAGTCTAGTCTAGTCTAGTCCAGTCCAATCCAGTCTATTCTAGTCTAGTCCATTCCAGTCAAGTCAAGTCAAGTCTAGTCCATTCCAGTCAAGTCAAGTCTAGTCTAGTCTAGTCTAGTCTAGTCTATTCCATTCCAGTCCAGTCAATTCCATTCCATTCCATTCCAGTCTAGTCTAGTCTAGTCTAGTCTAGTCTAGTCTATTTTATTTACACTGATCTGATCTATAGTTATTCATCTAAATTTTTCAAATATTCTTTATAAAATCCTAATATTGCAATAAACTATAAAGTGAAGATTGTGACTCTTCTATTCATTACCATTTGATCTATTCTTTTATACTTGCATTTCTGTTCTATTCTATCTGAAATTTAAGTATCAACAATAAAATCTGAATATGGCAAAAGACTATATAGAGTTAAGACTTTTATATTCTGTTTTATTCTATCACCAGATCTGATCTATTAGTCTACTCTATCCAAAATTCGTAAATATTCATCAGATCATCGTCATATGTTGCAATCTTAAAATTGCACTAGATTATAAATCAAGTGTTTTATTCTTTTTCACTCGATTTAGAGTTCTGTTTTATTCAATTCACACATCTGAACATTTCTATTCACCTATCGTTCCTGTTCTGTTTTACCTGAACTTCAAGAGTATTCTTAAATAATCATAATATTGCAGTATATCTTAGTGAAGTTCACATAGATGCAATTGTCTTTGTTAGTTGACTGATGAAGGCTTTTGAGGGCAATTAAATGAAAGTTTTGTATTCCATCTCAAGAGTGTAGTCCATCAATAGACCGAGGTAATGCAGGCAGAGATTAATGAGGTGCATCACAGTCAAACTGCAGGTATTTTCAGTGAGGTTCGGTTGGGTCCATCTTAAGTCCAAGGTCCATGCATTGGCATATGAAGTACCTGATGTCTTAAAGTTGGAGTTGGCATCAGTTCATCCTCTGAAGTCAAAAGACTGAAGTGATGTTTGGCTAGCACCTGCTGTAGTTTGTCGTCATCTCTCAGCGACACATAGCAGTGGAGTCCAACACCAAGCAGGAACGGAGCTGGATATAGATGCCATTCAATTTTATGCAGAGTTAAAGATCATGATGGATGTTTCTGGTTCCGGCAGACCTAACTAAAGCAGCTTAATTGTTGAATAGTTGAAGGATAAATTAGGTGTATGCCTGGCTAAATAGATGAGTCTTAATCTAGACTTAAACTGAGGGAGTGTGTCTGCATCCCGAACACTGTTAGGGAGACTATTCCATAGTTTAGGAGCCAAATATGAAAAGGATCAACCTCCCTTTGTGGATTTTGATATTCTAGGAACTATTAACAGGCCAGAATTTTGTGATCGTAATGAACATGATGGAATATAGTGTAGTAGAAGGTCACTTAATTACTGTGGAGCTTGACCATTCAAAGCTTTGTATGTAGTTAACCGTATTTTTAATTTAGTAGCAAATGTAACGATGATAAAATGGGGCTAATATGATCATATTTATTGGTTCTAGTCAACACTCTGGCAGCTGCATTTTGAACCAATTGAAGTTTATTTATTGATCTTGCTGGACATCCTCCCAGTAATGCATTACAATAATCTAGTCTTGTGATCATGAATGCATGAATTAGTTTTTCGGCATCAGCAACAGAGAGCATGTGTAGTAAATTAGTGATGTGGAAGAATGCTGTTCTACAAACATTGGAAATCAGCTTTTCAAAGGACAGATTGGTATCAAATATAACACGTAAGTTCTTCACTGTAGAAGACGATGTAACAGTACATCCATCGAGAGTCAAATTATATTTCAGTGGCTTATTTTTAGAGGTTTTTGGTCCAATAATTAGTACCTATGTTTTGTCAGAATTGAGTGGAAGGAAACACATTGATACACTCAGCTAATTTGGGTTTAGAAGGAATATAAAGTTGTGTATCGTCGACATAACAGTGGAAATTTATTCCACGATTCCTGATAATATCTCCCAGGGGAAGCATGTATAAGGAGAAAAGCAGAGGCCCTAAAACTGACCCCTGTGGCACTCCATATTTACCTTTTGTTTGATTAAGACAATTCCTCATTTACACACAATGTGGTAGCGGTCTTATAATTAGGACCTAAACCATGCTAATGCATGTCCACTAATGCTAACATAATTCTCCAGCCAATTCAAGAGAATGTTGTGATCTATCGTGTCGAAGATCTATAAGCAATTTTCATAATCTTAATATTGCAATAGACTATATAAAGTCAAGCATTTGTCTACTCTATTATTTTCCATTCTGTTCTTTTCACAAACCTGAACAATGCTATTTACATTTATTTTCTATTCTGCTGAAATTTTCTAGTATTCTGATATCATTTTAATACTGCAGTAAAGACTATTCTATTCGATATACATTGATACAATCTATTCTTATCTGATATTCTTAGGTATTCTTTTAATCTCAATACTTTATTTGGCAAATTAAGAAATGGTATTTACGGTCCCCAATCGGCCTGATGGGGCACGCGAGGGATAAAGTTTCGAGAGAGAGAGAATTACGGGCATGTCCGTCATGTGTGTGTTTATGTTTGTGCTTTTTGTTTTGAGTTTAATTAAACATTATTTATATTGACAAGCCGGTTCTCGCCTCCTCTTTGCCCATCTTAACCCCGTTATATTGGTGCCGAAACCCGGGACCAGCCGTGCGAGATTCTAGCCCGGCCACGCCCCCCTCCGCTCCACAATGATATTGTGTATACTTCATAAATGTCTATACAATAGAATAGATCAGATGTGTGAATTGAATAATATGGAGTAGAATAGAATAGTCAAAGAATAGCTAGTCAATAGTTTTTTCTATTATATATATTTTCTATTAGATATATATATTTTTATATTCGCAGACCTATTTGGATTTAGTCTATGGTTCAAAGATCTTGTCTATCTTCTCCCATCTGACATTCTCCATCTCGAGTATTCATCTTCATATTGCAGCAGACTATCGATGCACAAGTTCGACGCATGTCATAAATCACCCCTCACAGAGCGGCTGATTGTGTGTTTGGATGGACTGCATTCATCGCGGCTCCTCTGTGCGTCACGCGGCTATTGAAGGTGAATGAGTGACTGCTGAGAATCATCTGGCCACCTGTGGGTCATGTGCTCGCGATGCAGCGGACGCCGCCGATTTATTGATATTCTTAAAACGTCGTACACTAGCGAATAAAAGAGCTGAAGGCAAACTTGCGCTCGCGCTCTGACAGACGCCACACGCTCGCGCCTGGTGTGTTACATGCACAATGAACGTGTTTATAGGAAAGACTGAGGATTTAACAGTTTGAGTGATATTTCTGTATCGTCATTGCGAGAGAGCATCTTCTTTGGGCTTCGGTGATGCGGGTCTGGATCGCAAAAAAATTGTGGTGCATTTCGGAGCTCTTGCATTTGACAATGACATCAAGGCTGTAAGGATGCTGCCTTCAGTTGTTTTCATCATAACAATGTTTTTGGACATTCTAGTGAGAGTTTGAGAGTTTCAATCTAATGCATTGTATTTATAGCCGTATAATTGCTGGAGAGATGTCAAGTTCCCGTTACCTTTCCCTGGAAATTGGTGTCACTCGTCTGGATTGACTCGTTTGAGGAAGATATGATTTCTCTCACTTTTGGGAGACTTGTTTTGTCTCTGTTTGGATGCCACATCTGCTTAGCTGGGGCAAGTAAGTAAAGTTGTCCTTCTGTCTAATAAACAGTAAATGTCTCATGAATAAACTTTAAAACTATTTGTATAGTTAATGTTTTCTCATGTGTGATGGTCAGCATTACTACAGTCTATAAGCATGACAGTGCTGTGTAATCCTATCAGGGTGTTTTCAATGCAAACTCTCCCCAAGCCCAGTAAAAGGAGACATTAAGGAAATTGGCTTTCACACAGCTTTGATTTAATGGGCCAGTAGATATTGGTGAGAGAATGACCTATAGTATATCATGTCAAATCATGACATTTAAGTACCAGTCCGATAAGAATGATGTATGTTGAGCTCTATAGGGTCTTAGCATCTTTCTCTATAAGGAGCATTTTTATGATCTTAAATGCATTGGGTTTTTTTTAGTAACAGAATACAGTAACTTCTGTCTATCTTCCCATTTCCCCAAATGTACCGGCAACCATTTACAGTTAGAGATATTATATTTTGGCAGACATTCTGAAATGTTTTGGTGCACTTATTCTTATCTGGACAATTTATACCAAAATGCAATATCCTCATAATTTGTAATGTTTGTATTCATGTGGCATTGATGGGGGGGGGGGTTACAATGTGAAGAATTGCCATGTTTCCATTGATTATGGTATAAATATTGGGGGTGAGGTGGGGGGAGGGTGATCTACGCCCCTGATAGCATTGGCCTTAGGTTATATAGAGCCGATGTTCTCTTTTGTTGGTGAATTACAAGATTAAATGGTGAGTGCACAGTTACTCATCACTCTGACGCAATGTTTGCTCTGATGCTGAGGTCCACGAATGTGTTTGATACTGAAACACTGGCTGAATTACAATTGCAGGCCAACAGTATAGCCACATATAGATCTGAATGATTTAGGTATGTTTGATTTTGAAATGAAAACTAGTTTGGCCATGATTTGCCATTATTAGAATGGGATAGAATATGGTCACATGACAAAGTTAATTGTACAGGTAATACTTGAGGACATAAACAAGTCTGTGCATTGTAGAGTACACACGATACAAGACAATATGCACCATGTACAATACAATCACTATGCAATACAGTACAATGTACAAGAAATAGTGCAGATGTAAAGTCGATTCCCCTGAGAAGTGATGACATGATGGCGCTTTCAACTGGGTCTCATGACAAGTCGTAATAATAGTATGAAATGGCAAAAACGTTAGACATCCTATGAGTTGACTTGTACAAAACATACAACATTTATTCCCATATAGAAAAATAAACAAGCCAATGAACGATGTTAATACGATTTTACTTAATTTTAACCCCTTACTCAAACCCTAAATCTAAATAAAGTGTTAGAAAGGAGGCTAACTAAAATTTGAATTTGAATGATTTGAAACTCTGTTAATGTTGACTCTGAGTCAGGGCTGGACTGGTAATCTGGCATACCAGGCATTTTCCTGGTGGACCGACGCACTTTGGGGTCGATCTGGGGCGGACTGGCCATTGGGAGAACCAAGCGGGCCGGTGAGTCGGCTGCGAAACATGCCGAAAGGGCTGCTCTAAGCAAAACTGAGCCGCCTCGATATGCAGGAAAGGACAGCAACCACCCCAGCACCCCCCCTAACCCCAACAGTTGGGCCAGTTACCATGTAAAATCCTCAATAACGTTTGGCTCGCACCCCACCCACCCCTCCACCCCAACAGTTAGGCCAGTTACCGTGTAAAATCCTCAATAACGTTTGGCTCGCACCCACCCACCCCCTCCACCCCAACAGTTGGGCCAGTTACCGTGTAAAATCCACAATAACGTTTGGCTCGCACCCCACCCACCCCCTCCACCCCAACAGTTGGGCCAGTTACCGTGTAAAATCCTCAATAACGTTTGGCTCGCACCCCACCCACCCCCTCCACCCCAACAGTTGGGCCAGTTACCGTGTAAAATCCACAATAACGTTTGGCTCGCACCCCACCCACCCCTCCACCCCAACAGTTGGGCCAGTTACCGTGTAAAATCCTCAATAACGTTTGGCTCGCACCCCACCCACCCCCTCCACCCCAACAGTTGGGCCAGTTACCGTGTAAAATCCTCAATAACGTTTGGCTCGCACCCCACCCACCCCTCCACCCCAACAGTTGGGCCAGTTACCCTGTAAAATCCTCAATAACTTTTGGCTCGCACCCCACCCACCCCCTCCACCCCAACAGTTGGGCCAGTTACCGTGTAAAATCCTCAGTAACCTTTGGCTCGCACCCCACCCACCCCCTCCACCCCAACAGTTGGGCCAGTTACCGTGTAAAATCCTCAGTAACCTTTGGCTCGCACCCCACCCACCCCCTCCACCCCAACAGTTGGGCCAGTTACCGTGTAAAATCCTCAATAACGTTTGGCTCGCGACCCCACCCACCCCCTCCACCCCAACAGTTGGGCCAGTTACCGTGTAAAATCCTCAGTAACGTTTGGCTCGCACCCCACCCACCCCCTCCACCCCAACAGTTGGGCCAGTTACCGTGTAAAATCCTCAATAACGTTTGGCTCGCACCCCACCCACCCCCTCCACCCCAACAGTTGGGCCAGTTACCGTGTAAAATCCACAGTAACGTTTGGCTCGCACCCCACCCACCCCCTCCACCCCAACAGTTGGGCCAGTTACCGTGTAAAATCCTCAGTAACCTTTGGCTCACGACCCCACCCACCCCCTCCACCCCAACAGTTGGGCCAGTTACCGTGTAAAATCCTCAGTAACCTTTGGCTCAGCACCCCACCCACCCCCTCCACCCCAACAGTTGGGCCAGTTACCGTGTAAAATCCTCAGTAACCTTTGGCTCGCACCCCACCCACCCCCTCCACCCCAACAGTTGGGCCAGTTACCGTGTAAAATCCTCAGTAACGCTTTGGCTCGCACCCCACCCACCCCCTCCACCCCAACAGTTGGGCCAGTTACCGTGTAAAATCCTCAATAACGCTTTGGCTCGCACCCCACCCACCCCTCCACCCCAACAGTTGGGCCAGTTACCGTGTAAAATCCTCAATAACGCTTTGGCTCGCGACCCCACCCACCCCTCCACCCCAACAGTTGGGCCAGTTACGTGTAAAATCCTCAGTAACCTTTGGCTCGCACCCCACCCACCCCCTCCACCCCAACAGTTGGGCCAGTTACCGTGTAAAATCCTCAGTAACGCTTTGGCTCAGCACCCCACCCACCCCCTCCACCCCAACAGTTGGGCCAGTTACCGTGTAAAATCCGCAATAACGTTTGGCTCGCACCCCACCCACCCCCTCCACCCCAACAGTTGGGCCAGTTACCGTGTAAAATCCACAATAACGTTTGGCTCGCACCCACCCACCCCCTCCACCCCAACAGTTGAGCCAGTTACCATGTAAAATCCTCAATAACGTTTGGCTCGCACCCCACCCACCCCCTCCACCCCAACAGTTGAGCCAGTTACCATGTAAAATCCTCAATAACGTTTGGCTCGCACCCCACCCACCCCCTCCACCCCAACAGTTGGGCCAGTTACCATGTAAAATCCCGGTCTGATTTCTCTTCCCAGTCCAGCCCTGCTCTGAGCCATGTCACGGTATCTTATGATTTCTTCACCTCATACTAATTTTTACAAGTTGTCATGAGACTATGTTGGACACAAAACATTACTCTTTGTTTGAGCTTCCCAACTGGCTTGATAAAGAAGCACTGGGTCAACCAAATGAGTTTGGGATGGGACTATCTTTTTGTAAATCCATGTGGTAACACAGAAATGACTTCTCCTTTTAAACATACATGTAATAGATATGAGGTAAATAACAAATATTTGAGATCAATTAAAAGAAACCAGAAAAACTGGAAATGTTAACAAAACAATGCATTGTACTTGCATATGCACATGTATGCAAACAACAGTACAGACATGCTAGTATACATAAAATCAGAGACTTTGCAAAACAGAGTTTACCACTGTGGAACGCCACTCATTTTGACCAACTCGGTCAAGCTCATCCCATTAAAGAGAAGAATTCAAACCAGACTTCGGTTGCACGATCTCCCAGCAGAGTGAATCAGCTAAATACAGAAGTGTTGCATATTTATGAACTTGTCTTATTATAGTTGATAGTTGAACTGGTGTCAAGTGGGTCCTTGGATGTTTTGGTGAAGTGGAGACAGCAGTAAACCATAAATACAACAAAGCATCCAAAAAATACTTCACAAACATCATACATTTAGCATGAATCAGTTTTTCTGTAAAACTGTTCAACATTATAGTATAGATTAATATTAGTTAGTGCAGGTGACATGAACTAGCAATGACAATTTGTAACAGCATTTTTTAATATTGGTGTTAAAGGGATAGTTCACCCAAAAATGAAAGTTCTCTCATCATTTACTCACCCTCATGCCATCCCAGATGTGCATGACTTTCTTTCTTAAGCAGATCACATATGAATATTTTTAGAAGAATATCTCAGCTCTGTAGGTCCATAAAATGCAAGGGAATGGTGATCAGACCTTTGTAGCTCTGAAAATCACACAAAGGAAACATATAAGTAATCCATAAGACTCTAGTGGTTTGATCCATGTCTTCAGAAGAAATATGATAGATGTGTTTTTTTTTTTACTCTAAATCTCCACTTTCACTTTTACATCTGAAAGTGAAAGTTAAAGTGGCGATTTAAAGTAAAAAATGACTTAAATGTTGTTCTGTTTCTCACCCACATCTATCATATCACTTCTGATGACATGGATCAAACCACTGGAGTCTTATGGATTACTTATATGTTTCCTTTATGTCATTTTTGGAGCTACAAAGGTCTGATCACCATTCCCATGCATTGTGAGGACCTACAGGGTTGATACATTCTTCTAAAAATCTTCATTCATGTTCAGCAGAAGAAAGAAAGTCACACACATCTGGGATGGCATGAGAGTGAGCAAATGATGAGAGAATTTCCATTTTTGGGTGAACTGTCCCTTTAATGTTAATTCACAAATATACCGGTACATTTATTCATTGTTAGTTCATGGTTGGCTCAAAATGCATGAATTCATGTTTACGTATATATAACGTTTAATGTTAAAACTGCTTTATGGTAGTATATGCATTAATTAACATTAACTAAGATGAATAAATGCAGGAAACCTTTTGTTCGTTATTAGCTCATGTTATCTATTGCATTAACTAATGTTAATGTGTAACAATGTAAGTGTTAACACACATATAGAAAAATGGATCTACAGTATATGCTTTTACCATTTGATATACTGGAAAACTCTTCACACTGGTTGTTGTGTATATGTTTGTGTGAGCAGGGGTTTGTGCTCATAAATGGTTAATACTGGGGATTTGTATTTCACAGACCGCCCGGCTGCTCCTGTAAATGTATCTGTTACTCACCTGCGGGCCGATTCAGCTACTGTGTCCTGGAATATTCTGGAGGGAGAGACCGTAATTGGCTTTGCCATCTCACAGCAGGTCAAAGAATGTTATTACAACAATGTACAACCCTAAAGGAATAAATCATAATTGATTTAATTTCTCCAAAAATTGCCCTGATAAATCCAATGTGCTCTGACTTCAAATGTGTGTGTGTGTGTGTTTTAGCGTCAGGACGGGCTGATGCAGCGTTTCATTCGTGAGGTGAACACAACCAGCCGAGCTTGTGTACTTTGGGATCTCGATGAAGACACAGATTATATCATCCAAGTCCAGTCCGTTGGACTGCATGGAGAGAGTCTGGCCAGCAAAAAGATTCACTTCAGAACGCTTAAGAAATCCGAACATTTTCAATCCGCCATGATGGATCAAGGTACATATGGCCTGATGGACCGTTCTCAGGATCACTTTAAAGACCCCATGGACTCTATGACAAACACGTTTTTTGTTTCCGTCTCGGTCCTGTCACTCTGTCAGTCTGGGTTTTGTCTGACTTTATCGTCCCATGTCTGTCTTGTGTTTTCGGTCTGTCTTGTTTCATGTCTGGAGCATGGTGTCTGGATCCTGACCCGTCTGTCTGGTTCGGTTTAGGTGTCGGGATCCGGACACTCATGCTCCATGTCTTGTCCTGTATTGGCGTGAGTGCATTGCGCTTGTCATCTTGGTAATCTATGTCTGTCCCTCGCGAAATTGGACGCACGTTGTGCTCACTTTGCACTGCGTGCACGGGTCACTAGCTGTCTTAATGTTGTGCTGTGGTACGGTAACTTTGGTCTGAGGTGTCGGGCACAGGTGTCCTGTCTTGTGTTTAGTGTGAGAATGCGTGGCATCACTATGTTTGGCATTGCCATGCATTCTCTCATCTTGTTTGTCGGATGGCATGGGCGTATATTGCCTTAGTGGCTTGGCGATGTGCGCTCATGCCATTCGGGTGTTTTGTTGTCTTGTGAGAGCACGTGGTTTTGTTTTGTTTTTGTATCTCCGTGTGTCTCTGTCTTACGTCATACCCCGCCTCCTTGTTTGCACGTTATTAGTTTATTAGTCACACCTGCCCTTTCTTGTTAACCTGTTGATTTCTCTCCCTATTTTAGTATCCTCGTGCTTACTGTCCTGTGCCAGTTTGTCTTGTGTGTCTTGTGTGTATTCTAGTTGGTCCTGTTGGTTGGTCTTGTTCCACTCGGTCCTTTGTGTTTGCCCCGTTTCCAGTCCAGCCCGTTTCCGTTAACCTCTGCCTCAGCCTGGACACCTTTTTTCCCCATCGGGGTAGTTTATGTTCGTTTTCCCCTTTGTGGGAATTTTAATAAATTCCTTGTTTTTTGAGGCTTTAATAGGCAACCTGGGAAGTCCGGGAAGGGCTCATTTTTTAAGTTGCGTTACAAGCTGTTCACACATTGGCGAATATTACATGAAAATTATTACATATTGCACCTTTATCTTTGCCAACCAGTGTTCATTTTTACACCATTTTTATTATAAACATAGTGGTGACCGTAATGCTAATAGATATGGACCAAATGTCACAAAGCTTTTTGATTTCATGGGGTCTTTAAAATCATTTGGCTATTGATAATAGTGATTTTACTCTTCTTTTTAATCAGCTGACATGTGTTGTTTTATGTATCTGGTCAGAAGACCCAGCGGTTGAGGGATTAGACATATCCAGACATCTACTATCTGGAGAGATACTGATCATTATGATGGTGCTGCTAATGTGGGCAGGTAAACATCCTGAAGAACAAAGTACCATTGTTTTTTTTATTTCATTTACAACTATTATGATTATATCTGATGTGAATGCAGCTGTAATATGTCATCAGCATCTATCTATCTGTCTGTCTGTCTGTCTGCCTAAGTTTCTGTCTGTCTGTGTATCTGTCTGTCTGTATCTATCTGTCTGTCTGTCTGTCTATCTGTCCGTCTATGTTTCTGTCTATCTGTCTGTCTATCTGTCTGTCTGTCTGCCTAAGTTTCTGTCTGTCTGTGTATCTGTCTGTCTGTCTGTCTGTCTATCTGTCCGTCTATGTTTCTGTCTGTCTGTCTGTCTGTCTGTCTATCTATCTATCTGTCTGTCTGTCTGTCCGTCTATGTTTCTGTCTGTCTATCTATCTATCTGTCTGTCTGTCTGTTTCTCTGTCTGCCTATGTTTCTATCTGACTGTCTGTCTGTCTGTCTGTCTAAGTTTCTGTCTATCTATCTATCTATCTATCTATCTGTCTGTCTGTCTGTCTGCCTATGTTTCTATCTGTCTGTCTGTCTATGTTTCTGTCTGTCTATGTTTCTGTCTGTCTATCTATCTATCTGTCTGTCTGTCTGTTCTCTGTCTGCCTATGTTTCTATCTGTCTGTCTGTCTATGTTTCTGTCTGTCTATGTTTCTGTCTATCTATCTATCTGTCTGTCGGTCTTTCTCTGTCTGCCTATGTTTCTATCTGTCTGTCTGTCTAAGTTTCTGTCTATCTGTCTATCTATCTATCTATCTATCTATCTATCTATCTATCTATCTATCTATCTATCTATCTATCTATCTATCTATCTATCTATCTGTCTGTCTGTCTGTCTGTCTGTCTGTCTGTCTGTCTGTCTGTCTGCCTATGTTTCTATCTGTCTGTCTGTCTGTCTATCTATCTATCTGTCTGTCTGTCTGTCTGTCCGTCTATGTTTCTATCTGTCTGTCTGTCTATCTATCTGTCTATCTGTCTATCTGTCTGTCTGTCTGTCTGTCTGTCTGTCTGTCTGCCTGCCTATGTTTCTGTCTGTCTGTCTGTCTGTCTGTCTGTCTGTCTATACTGTACATATACATTTCTGGAAAAAAATTCTTGAAGGCCTCTTCAGGTCTCCCATCTAACCATTAAACGATCAGGTGGAGGATCGGTGGTGATCTGGGGGTGCTTCAACAAGACTGGAATCGGGCAGATTAATTTTTGTGAAGGACGCATGAATCAAGCCACGTACAAGATTATCCTGGATGAGAACGTA
Organism: Xyrauchen texanus; assembly: GCF_025860055.1. Taxonomy (NCBI): domain Eukaryota; kingdom Metazoa; phylum Chordata; class Actinopteri; order Cypriniformes; family Catostomidae; genus Xyrauchen; species Xyrauchen texanus. Next base: position 3,069,965 of record NC_068297.1, read on the forward strand.
TTTCCTTCTACTCTGACAATGTTCCTCAACTCTGAGGATTGCTTTTCCAGCAGGACAATAGAGATGTCACACAGACAGGTCAATCAAGGAGTAGATGGAGGAGCACCGGATCAAGACCCTGTTATGCCCAGCCCAATCTCCAAACTTGATCCCCATTGAAAACATCTGGAGTGTGATCAAGAGGAAGATGGATGGCCACAAGCCATCAAACAAAGCTGACCTGCTTGAATTTTTGCACCAGGAGTGGCATAAAGTCGCCCAACAGCAATGTGAAAGACTGGCAGAGAACATGCCAAGACGCATGAAAGCTGTGATTGAAAATCAGGATTATTTCACCAAATATAGATTTCTGAACTCCAATTCAAAACATTAGTATCGTGTTGATTAATAATGAATATGAACTTGTTTTCTTTGCATTACTCGAGGTCTGAAAACACGGCAGCTTTTTTGTTATTTTGAGCAGTTGTCATTTTCTGAAAATAAATGCTCTAAATAACAATATTTTTATTTGAGATTTATGAGAAATGTTGTCAGAAATTTATAGAATAAAACAAAAAATTTCATTTTACTCAAACACATACCTATAAATAGTAAATCCAGATAAACTGATCATTTTGCAGTGGTCTCTTGATTTTGTCCAGAGCTGTACGTACAGTATATATACATATATATTTATTGTTGACCTTAAGAAAAGACAACAGGTACTTTTCTCCTTTCAACCTCAATTTTGATTTCCAGATGGAAGATAGTGTTTTTTTTGTTTTTAATTAAAGATAACTGATCCCTGTCATCCCTGTGATCCAATGTATCCCTGTCTCATTGCAGCTGTGATTGCGCTCTTCTGTAAGCAATACGATATCATCAAAGACAATGACTCCAACAACCACAGTAAAGAGAAAACAAAACCTCTGTCTGAGCAGAGTACACCAGAATACCATAACGGAGGCCTGCTGGGCAGCAAGGTAAAACCTTCACATTTGACCAACACTTTAACTATGTTCGGAAAACTGAATTCTGTGCAGTATATTCTGGATACCATTTTATTTATTTATTTGACTAAATATAGCATGTGAAACAGAGACATTTAACAACAATACAATTTTAAAACAGTAGTATGCTGCATGCATGCATGTTTAATTCTGCATGCTGCCTCCAGTTATCATATTGGAAGTAAAAATGGTTATTTTGTATTTTAATCCAATTTTGTGTTAACTCTTGGCAGTCCAGTGGAATAATGAGTTGAGAAACAGATTGCAGAAAAGCACATTGCAATGTAGGATACAAGAGTCCATGCAATATGCTCTGTTGTATACACTAATATATTTACGATTGAAAACGCATTGATTTAGCTCTGTTAGAGCCTGTCAGCCACACTGGAACGGCATTTTTATTCCAATGAAAATAGAGACTTTCAAAAATGCCCTATAGTACTCCGGGGTGGACTGGGAAGAGAAATCGGACCAGGATTTTACATAGAAACTGGCCCAAAATTGGGGGTGTCGCTCATTTTAGCTTAGTGCCGGTTCTTCCGATGGCCAGTCCGCCCCTGATCGGACCCAAAGTGTGTCAGCCCACCAGGAAAATGCCCGGTATGCCAGATTACCAATCCAGCCCTGGCTGATCGTCATAGTTGCGCAGCCTCTACTACAGTGACATCATCGTAAACACGACACAAACTGACCAAAACAATAACACGACCGCTAGCTGTTAGCTACTAGCTCATTGTGCTGCATAAAGCAGTTGCATCATGGTGATTTTACACAAGTGTAACAGTTAAATTGGCCTGGATGTTTAAGAAGCTTTCCAGTAGCTGGTCAACTAAATAAAGTGAAGCTTTCATGCAGAGTAAACGTACCATCCTCCAGCCGTGGCCAAGTCCAGGGCACTCTCCCTCCCATTGCTCACCGGTGTAGATAGCGTCCATTTGGTCGAAACACTTCCACTTTCCCATGATGGTTCTGTAGACACTTGTGTTTTTTACTTTTCCCTACACTGTTGGTAGGTCCGGTGGTAGCCGTGTGCGGGCAACAACTGAAATACTTTTTCATTTCGTTCGTCGCTAACGAGAGGAACGTCTGCAACTCGTTTATTGACCACGGGGTGGTTTTGCGCATGATACTGCTATGGCTGTAGCTATCTTTAAAACTAGCGGGTTGATGTCACGGGTCGGAAATCCAGCGACGCTGGTAGTGACGATTCTCTCGGACAATCAGTGATCTCTAGGATTTTTATGTCAAATTTAGTATCAGCTCGGCTCGCTTGGAACCTCGACCGAGGTGGTACTATCAGGTACAAGGTACTATCCACAGTGGAAAACCCCCAAAAAGTGAGCAGAGTTGAGTCGAGTTGAGTCAAGTTGTACCGTGCAGTGGAAAAGCCCATATACTGAAGATTTTCTACATATTGTCCTTACTGTGTTACAGAAATAAAGCATTTTAATGCAACCTCATCTCACTGATTGAATGTTACTATAACTACATTTTTGACTTTGACAAACCGACGTTTACGTGCCGCGTTCTACGTTTCGTTGCAGTTTCCTGGTGAAATGACCACTAGAGGCACTACAACAGCTGTGTGTTTTATTCGCTTTCACTCAGATGGTGGCTGATTATGACTTTATCACTTATTTTTAGCACTGTTACACACTGCTATGTTATGATATCGCCAGTGCATCGTTTGAAAAACGTTACA
>NC_068297.1:3077655-3142655 GCF_025860055.1 Xyrauchen texanus
GAGTCTCTCATTCATTCACTCCTGTTTTAATCTTTGTCTTCTCTGTGTACTCTCAGATCTGTCTGACTTATCTCTGTATGCTCCTCATTGGCTGATCCTTATTCAAATGACTGAGCTTAATTAGTCAGATAAACTTCTTTTGATATGTCATCACTATTGCTATTTTCTCGAACTTAGGGTTAGTGATTTGAACAACCTCTAATGGTCAACAGATGTTTAGATAAGCATACTAAGGGCATATCAAAGAATCTTCTAGATTGTCAGTCTGTAATATTGTACTGTTGGGTTTGCAGTTGGAGCTGAAGATGGTGTTGTGATTGGCGATCAGGAAAACCTCATCCTGGAGAGTGATTTCCTCCTTGGACAAGACCTGAGCTTTGGAGAAAATGACTATAGGATCGTCGGTTTTGAAAGGGATTCAGGTTAGTGACTGAGTAAAAGTATACGTTGCATAAATGTAAACATAAAGGGTCTGTTTGTCCATCTGTGTCGTGTAATGTACATCTTATATCGGTTACAATTTATGTTAAGACCAAAAACTGCATAAAAGCTGTGCTAAACTATTTCGTATTTTCGTTTTTTTGCTTTGATTTAAATTAAAGAGCACCAATTATGGTTTTTAAACGTGCCTAATATTGTTTTAAAGGTCACATTCAATAGATTTACATGCATCCAAGGTCAAAAAACACTTTAATTTGCTCATTGTTTAAATTGCATGCATTACCTTTTTTCTCAGTGTCACAAACGACTCGTTCGATGATCCGTTCTAAAGGATTCATTCTAAACTCCGCCTTTCAGAGAGCATACTCTGCTCTGATTGGACAGATGTCCCAGTCTGTTGTGATTGGTCTACCGCTTAGTGGAGTGTTTGAGGGCGGGTCAAATCTGTTCGCGAGCAGCCAATGAAGATCAGAGGCGGGGTTTTTGTTACCAAATGATGTAGGTTAGTACAGGAAGTTAGTCTGGAATTACAAACAACTTGTTTCAGGTGTTCAGAATCGGTTCTTTCTTTTGGGAGTCAATAACTGCATTTGTCGTGCACTTTGATTTTTGAAACTTTGCAGATTTTTTTACATGCACAAAAAGTGATATAACACACTACATGAACGGTAATATATATATATATATGGAGGGGAGTGGCGCAGTGGTCTAAAGCACATAACTGTTAATCAGAAGGTTGCTGGTTCGAACCCCACAGCCACCACCATTGTGTCCTTGAGCAAGGCACTTAACTCCAGGTTGCTCTGGGGGGGATTGTCCCTGTATTAAGTGCACTGTAAGTCGCTTTGGATAAAAGTGTCTGCCAAATGCATAAGTGTAAATGTAATATTTAAAAAACCATAATAGGTGCTCTTTAAACGTCATGACATGACCGTCAGTTTGTGTCTTGTTTTATGTCAGCTCTGCATGTGAATCAGAAAGTGGCAGCTGTTAAAGTGATTGTTCACCCAAAAATGAAAACTCATCATTTATTCACCCTCATGCCATTAAAAATCCATATGACCCAAATATTCAAGAATGTCTTGGTCGTTTTCAAGTTCAATTTTGGGTGAGCATGTACCTTTAAGACCACAAAAGACTGTGTAAATTTAATAGTTGAATAAATATAACATTCATGTACACGATACATGTGATTGTAATTCCTGTATAAGTACATTGTGTAAACTTACCTTTCCTTTGTAGTTAATAATATATAAGGGTTAATGTGCAGTCAGCTGGTTGTTGGGTTTATTATAAAGACTCGATGACTGTACATTATCTCGCTTATTACATGGCTCCTTACCAAATAAAAGGCACATGCAATATTGATTTGCATTGAGATTAGTGATTAGACCGATATATCTGTATTAATCAGTGGCGATAGTTGCTTTTTGAAACATATATGAGTGTATATATACAAAATCCTAAATCTGGTGACCATATAATTAGGCTATAAAAAGCATTGTTATTGAGCCAAGTCTCCATAATTTCAAAATAAAAGTCTAGAAATACTGTAAGGATATATTGGGCTTGTTCATAGTCCTGGGTTAAGCTCCAAATCTGATTTCTTTTATTGGTTCTAGCTGGGATTTTGGTAGCATAATTAACTGCATCTGGCATTTGATTCATTTTGGTGTCTTGAACGCGCAGAATGCGCATGCACCTGGAATTAATTGCACTAATTAGTGTGTCCACAAGGTGGCAACACTCACATATGAGCTGTTGTTGTCACTAAGAAGCGCTTAGAAAAATATGTTATCGCCAATAAACAACAGGAGACAAAGGTAAAAACATCAACAGTGGATGTGCATGCCAAGAACACGCTTGTGTGAGGAGGTCATCAGTCTACTCGATTGCTTGCCAAATAATGCCTTCAATTTAGATATTCTAATGTGTTATTCCCAAATAGACTCCGTCAATGCTGAAATGGGGATGCCGGAGTACACCTTCAGTGACGAGGACTGTCCCGGCTACAACCGACTGGGCATGGAGAGCGATTTCGAGGACCCTCGAGACACAGAGAGCGAGCGTGAAGAGATCGGTCCTGACGCTAACTTCGCCCCCTACCTCTCATGCAGACAATGCGGCCAGCTCCTTGGCGACCCCTTGAGTGGGGCACTGGATCTCGCAGGCCTGTTCTGCCTCCAGTGCGGGGCTGAGGGAGGAGACGCAGACCGCCAAGATAAACCGTTAGAAGAGGCCCATCCCACTCATACCGTGCAAGGAAAAACCAATGAAGCCAGGTCAACGTCAAATGGAAATCCTTGCAAGACCTACTCGTGCAAACTGTGCAGTTTCACCTCACGCTACTCCAATCACTTGAAACGGCACTTGAAGACTCACAACGGCGAGAAACCGTACCAGTGCCAGCACTGTGCGTATGCCTCCGCTCAGCTAGTCAACCTGCAGCGGCACATGCGCACACACACGGGCGAGAAGCCGTACAAATGCGAGTTCTGCACGTTTGCGTGCAATTCCCTGGGTAACCTGAAGAGGCACCAGCGCATGCACACTCAGGAGAAATCGCTCAACTGCAATCAATGTGACTTCCGTGCGAACAACAGCCACTCGCTGAAGAAACACACAATGAGCCACAAGCTGAAGAAATCTACAGACTTAACAGAAGGTATTTGATCAGTTCACTTCAAAGTCCACATGGAATCAAAATCCACCATATTTACTTTCTGAAAGGGATAGTTCACATCACAGATGTGTATGACTTTCTTTTTTCTGCTTAACATGAACAAAGATTATCTCAGATTAGCTCTGTTGGTCCAAACAATGCAAGTGAATGGTGGCCAGAACTTTTAAACTCAAAAAAGCACATAAAGGCAGCATAAAATTAAAATCCATGTCTTCAGAAGTGATATGAATGGTGTGGGTGAGAAACAGATCAATATTTAAGTATTTTTTTAACTATAAATCTCCAGTTTCACTTTCACTTTCACATTATTATTCTTTTGTTTTTGATGATTTGCATTCATCGTGCATATCACCACCTACTAGGCAGGAAGTAGAATTTATAAGGATTTAAATATTGATCTGTTTCTCACCCACGCCTATCATCACTTCTGAAGACATGGATTAAACCACTGGAGTCGTATGGATTACCTTTGTGCTTTTTTTGAGCTTGCGTATTATGGACCTACAGAGCTGAAATACTCTTCTAAAAATCTCAATTTGTCATACACATCTGGAATGGCATGACGGTGAGCAAATGATGAGACAATTGGTCTAATTGTGCAAGTTAATTAGATTTGATCAAAATATTATGACTTTTTCCACCTTGTCACCTCGGCTACAAAAGTGTTTTTTAAATAGCTATTTAGTGTTTTTTGGCTGATTTGTAGCTTGTTCAGCCTTTCTAAAATCTTGCCAATAGTTAATGCAGTAATGTATGCATTAACTCTTGCAAACTGCATGCAAAATGCATGTTGGATGTTTTAATAAAAGTTACAGTTATAAAGGAAAATAGCAATACATTTGAAAAAGAAACTTGGTGATACATCAGTATATTCTCTTCAAGTGAACTTTTCTTCAGCCTCCATGTACCATGTGTCAGCAAATGTACTCTGGACATGCTGTCCAAAACCTCCCCCACTGTCCCAGAGAAAGGGCTGTTTTACAGCTTATATATATATATATATCAGTAATTCTTTGCAGAACAGTAATGAGAAAGAGATTTTTTTTGCATTATGATTAGGGATAGGCATTTTGTATTCAAGTACTTTTTTTTAAATTATTTTTTATATATATATATATTCTCACTACTTAGTAAGTCCTCGTGGTGGTGCGGTTACTCACCTCAATCTGGGTGGTGAGGACAAGTCTCAGTTGCCTCCACTTCTGAGACTGTCAATCCGCGCATTTTATCACATGACTCAATGTGCACGACACCGCGGAGACTCACAGCATGTGGAGACTCATGCTACTCTCCACGATCCACGCACAACTCACCACAACGCCCCATTGAGTGCGAGAACCACTAATCACCACCACGAGGAGGTTACCCCATGTAACTCTACCCTCCCTAGCAACCGGGCAAATTTGGTTGCTTAGGAGACCTAGCTGGAGATTCAAACCCGCAACTCCAGATGTGATAGTCAGCGTCAATACTCGTCGAGATATCCAGGCCCCGTAGTTAAGTACTCTTAAAAAATATAAGAAAATGAGTAATCGATTACTTAAAATGTAGAATTTAAGTTTAACCATTGAACTTGTTTTTTCTTGTATAAAAAAAGAGCACTATGCATAAAAAACATAATCTAGATTAAAAAACGACTAGACAACATTTGCACTCTTACATAGAAACGTGCATTTCAAATCGTCGGAAGCGATACAATCACTTTAAATATTGACAACTCGATTAATCGATTACTCATGCAAATTAAAATCATGCAAAAAAATGGGATAGTGTATAATCTTGTCTTTAACTGCTGTTCATTTTTTCACTTTTATTAAATTAATTGAATCATTAATGTTAAAAAAGAAATTCAGATCCCTGAGGATACTCGAAATATCCAATCCAAAAAGAGTTTTACGTGCCTTGTTGCACGTATCATGACAGTTTCCTGTTGAAATGAACACTAGAGGTGCTAAAACAACTCTTTTACACAAATCACGAGTAAAACAGCCGTTCATAAAATTATCAGTTCATAAAATTAACTTTTCGCCCTGTTCCTCACACAGAGCTGTCAAAACACTTTTTTTTGTTAGGCAATGCACTATAATGTTTGAGTGTTGAGTTTTATATATTTGATATATATTAATAATTTTTCCAGTTTGATCAACATACACTGTTGCTCAACTGAGAGCGTTGCACTTGCGATGCAAAGGACCAAGGTACTAGTCCTGAAGAGTACACGAGTCAAAACGTGAGCCAAAAGTGTCATCGATGAGGTTGAACACTTTCACAAAACGATGTGGTTGCTTCAGCAATTGTGTTTTTCATTTCACATTTGCTATTTATGACACTAGGTTTAGGTGTAGGTTTAAGGTAGGCTGGTCAGTTTTGTTGATTTTACTTGATGGAGCATAAACCTTAAAAACCTCACCTGTTTGGGAGAACATTCATCTCTCTTTTAGCACCACACAGTGGACATTTCACTTCAGAACTGCCACGATACGTGTAATGAACCTTGTTATGTAGTTTGGAAAAATGATGCCACAGTTACAATTTTCATGAGATCAGGTTGGAAATATCTCTGATGGGGTTCAGATATATCAAAGTTATCAAAGAAACACTTGTTCCTGTTAGAACTGTGGGTTGCTTGTTGTCGTTTCCTCTTGGTTCTTCGAGTGTCTGATGTTGCCAACCAAAAGAGGAAGTGGAGTGAAGAAAAACGGGAAGTAGAAACTGCTAAAATTGAATTCCCTATTTCCCTTTGTCTTTTAGAGTCTGTGGTTTCTGGGCTTACTTTGCACATCAACGCCGACCCTGACTTCCTCCAGAGCGATGACATCCTGCGAACTGATTGCCACCCCACTGCCCTGCTGGACACTGAGGGCATGGGCCAAGAATCAGACTCTTTACCCGAGCTGCTGTTCCCCTTCACTTGTCGCGTGTGCGGCCTCGTGCTGGAGGACGAGGAGGGGGCTACGGCGCAAATCTGCAGCAAATGCACTGTCGACATGCTGTCCAAAACGTCCCCTACCAGCCCGGAAAAAGGCGACAAGCTTTATTCCTGTACCTCGTGCCCGTTCGTCACGCAGTACCCCAACCATCTCGCCCGTCACATGAAAACACACAGCGGCGAAAAACCCTACAAGTGCCCGCAATGCAACTACGCGTCTGCCCACTTCGATAACCTCAAACGGCACCACCGCATGCACACAGGAGAAAAGCCGTACAAATGCGGGGTGTGCGACTTCGCTTGCGGCAATTTGGCCAATCTGAAACGGCACGAGCACATCCACTCGGGTGCGAAACCGTTCCAGTGCACCGTGTGCAGTTACAGCTGCAACCAGAGGATGAACTTGAAACGCCACATGCTACGACACACCGGTGAGAAGCCCTTCAAGTGCCAGGATTGCAGATACACCACCGGCCATTGGGACAATTACAAACGGCACCAAAAGAAGCACGGCCACTCGCCGGAAGGGTGGATCAAGATGCAGCTGGCAGAGGAAGAGGAGGAGGAAGGAGAGATGTAGTGGAATCTCTCGCTTTCGTTTGATGTCTAACTCCAGTTGCCTTATTATTATCTAAAACATCCATATGGCAAAGGTGCATAGTGACATTGCGTTCTTTCATATTTGATTGTATACCAGTGTAGACAAACGGTTATCTCAAATTAAACTCAGAGCTTTATGCACCTGTGGGAGAGTTTTTAACTTTATGCACCTGTGGATGAATCTTATGGAAGCATGTCCAGGTGACATTTCACCCCCAAGCAAAAAGATTACATTTTGCATCATTTAATTTAAAAGCAAAAAAGTATGAAAAAGCCATTAAGATTGTTTGCATGGTGACATTATTTTTATGAAAATTGCATTTCCCCTCAAACATTTAAATTTTGAGGTTTGTTTTTGTATTGTTCACAATTAGATTTCTCAATACTCCAAAATAAGTCTATTTTTACTGTATTACTGTTTTATTTATAAATATATATTTAATTGGCTTATATTGGAGGCAGCACAAAAAACACTATCATGAAAGATTTTTTTTTTCCCATGGATTATTTTTTACATAACGGTAAAAATAATTTAGGGGAAAATTTGCTTATTTTATGACAATTAAGCAGATTTTCCATGAAAATGATCATAACCATTGTCAGGAGTTTTTCTGTAATACAATGATTAAAAAATAAAACCTAATCTTAAATTAAAGACACTAAATGTACCAACATAGAATACTTCACAATTTAGAATTATTTCTATTTATTTTTTTATTTATTATTATTTTCAGATTATGTTAATTAGATTATGTTTTGAATTATAGTAATATGAGTTTGGGGAAAATGCGCTTGCTTTATGACAATTAAGCAGATTTTAAGCAGATATTACCGTAATGTTTCCGGATGTCCTGAATCAGTTTCTTATTCTTCCCATTATATTCCTTTATAAAAATAAATAAATAAATACACTGATTTTTGTTTTCAGTTCAGCATAAATTAAAGACATTACAACAAGTACTACTTTGAAATAAATGTAATCTTTTTTTCTTCAAATTTTATTAATGAGATTCTTTAACATTTAGGGGAGGGGGGTATTACAATTAAGCAAATGTTCCCTGCAAACTCTATCAATGCATCAGGATATTTTGGCGATTTAAAAAAAATAATTATATTAATATTTTATTTAACTGCAATACGGTGGTTTTACTATAAATCAGTATGAATTAAAGGCGGTTCAACAAATACTAGCACGGTCTATAAATACTTTTCAGGGTATTTCTTTGCATAACAGAAATGCGAACGAGATTATTTGCGACGATGAGAATTCTTCAAGGGAAATTTGCTTAAAGTAATGCACAAAATATGCAAAACGTAATATCTTTTGACTTTTGGGTGAAATATGTCTTGGACATGTTCGTATAAGGGGAGATTCACTCCTCTGCTGTCATGGATTCTCGTTGAATTACTGAATGAAAGAGAAAACTGCAATAAACACAAAGAATCGGCCCTTATCCTGATACAGCAGCTGTAGTTTGTGTTTTATTCTGTATGATGATGGATTGAATTGCACTGAACATGTCTGCTGGCTGCTATATTACCTTTTTACCTTTATTACAGAATCTCAATGATGTTGCCTTTTATTGCGGAGATGATGTACCTCATTTCCCTCCAATACTGTATGTACATTTTTGGGTGCCACTACAAAACACTGCACTGTTACAGGGGCATTATTGAGGGACAATTAAAGGTGAATCACTACAGTTATATCCATACAATGGTCAAGAACATGTCCCGTTATATTTCAGCCCAAAATATATTTGCATTGATAAAATAAAGCCTGAATATCTGACCATTACAATTTCTTAACACATTAAATGTCAAAATGTTCAATGCAATGAAAACAAAATTGACATTCTCGTTACTTTAATCACTATATATATATATATATAGTGAAGTACTCCTAAAAGTAGACATCATTGCATAATGGTAGTTTTTGTTGTACTGAATTTAATGTATGCTGATTTTGATTTTAAAAATATAGTATTGCAGTTGTGTAGTAACAGGAATTATGGTGTGTGTGTGTGTGTTTCGCATTATAGTAATGAGAATATGGGGTTAAAATGCTGAATTATCATGGAAATAATGTCAAAATCTAAAGCAAATAATGCCACCCCAAAAAAATGGTTCAATCAAAATTATGCATAATATAAATATTTGTTCTCATGTATTTGGGGTGTAATATGACCTGCATATGTTGTGAGATTCCCCCGTGTGTGTCTGTGTGTGTGTCTGTCTGTGTGTGTGTGTGTGTGTGTGTGTGTGTGTCTGTCTGTCTGAGTGTCTGTGTGTCTGTCTGTCTCTTTCTGTGTGTGTGTGTGTCTGTCTGAGTGTCTGTGTGTGTGTGTGTGTGTCTGTGTGTGTGTCTGTGTGTGTGTGTGTGTGTGTGTGTGTGTGTCTGTCTTTGTGTGTGTGTGTGTCTGTGTGTGTGTGTGTCTGTCTTTCTGTGTGTGTGTGTCTGTCTGAGTGTCTGTGTGTGTGTGTCTGTCTTTGTGTGTGTCTGTCTTTGTGTGTGTGTGTGTTTGTGTGTGTGTGTGTGTGTCTGTCTTTGTGTGTGTGTGTGTCTGTGTGTGTGTGTCTGTGTGTCTGTCTGAGTGTCTGTCTTTCTGTGTGTGTGTGTGTGTGTGTGTGTCTGTGTGTGTGTGTCTGTGTGTCTGTCTGAGTGTCTGTGTGTGTGTCTGTCTTTCTGTGTGTGTGTGTGTGTGTCTGTCTTTGTGTGTGTGTGTGTGTGTGTGTCTGTCTTTGTGTGTGTGTGTGTGTGTGTCTGAGTGTGTGTGTGTCTGTCTGAGTGTCTGTGTGTGTGTGTCTGTCTGAGTGTCTGTGTGTGTGTGTCTGTCTGAGTGTCTGTGTGTGTGTGTGTGTGTGTGTGTGTCTGTCTGAGTGTCTGTGTGTGTGTGTCTGTCTGAGTGTCTGTGTGTGTGTGTGTTTGTCTCTCTCTGTGTGTGTGTGTGTCTGTCTTTCTGTGTGTCTGTCTGAGTGTCTGTGTGTGTGTGTTTGTGTGTGTCTTTGTTTGACTTTCAAATGAAATGACCTATAGTTTAATTCATATTAAAGTGTGTTATCTGCTGTAAAATCTTCTCCTTGCAACGTAACCTTATGAAAACCAGTGAAGGTTTAAATTTCACACATATTTGTTTTCTATTTATTTTAGTTTCAGCTGTGCAAACCAGTTCATTAAGACAAAGGTAGGCAGAGAGCACACTTTAAAATTAAACTCTTTATTGAAACGGATGTGAGCAAAGAGCATTTTTGTTCATAGATCACAAAAAAAAGAAACATCATTGTACACGCATGTCATTTTAATGCAGATTGGTCAGATTTCATTCTGTTACAGAGAACCGAATATACACATCAGGAACAAACAGTTCAGTGCAATCAGGGAGTAAATCAGTTACATGCACAGCACTGAATACATGATGTTTGCCATATGATGTAATATCTTTATGTACTGTATTTTTGTGGGTTTCGTTAGCTTTCTGATATTTGTACATAAATTGTTTATCCGAATAACTGTCAAGTGGCCTTTGGTTTTCATAATAAAGATGTTTTTAGCTTTTTATTAAAAAGCAGATGCAGAGTGTAATTTTATTTGAAGAAGAGGACAATTTTATAAATGTTTATACAACAGCTAGATCCCTGCTGACATTTTGGAAAATGGCACTCTTGCTAATGTGATATTGATATAGTCTTATTAAGTTATTATAAAGTAAGCTTCAGACACAAACTTTTGTTTACAAGCATTTTCCAGTGTTTTCCTGTAGAGAGCAGAATAGAGCTTTTACAGAGACTTTAAATATGTTTTTATTGATGTTAAATAGGATTGCTAACATGCACATCTGTGGATGAAGAATGTCATTTTGACAGGGAACATTTGGATCTCTCTTGAGGGAAGGATGTTTAGAAGCAGTCCACTGGTATGTTGTCTCATGATGCTGGCTGAATTCACGGCGCAGTAGCTGGTTGAAAGGGACCAAACCTCTCTGAAACACCTGACTTGGTTCCGTTTTACCAGCAACTAAGACGTGTTTCTGCATGGTTGCTTGTCTACTAAATCATCCTATTTATAGAGGTGAGAAGGACATTTCATGCCTGTCAATGTTATTCACACATCAACATTTTTCATGGTGTTATCTGTCTTTATACCACAGTGAATCTCATACGCTGCTGATACAGGTCTACTATAACTCTGGTTTGATGCAGCTATGAAATCAGACATCAGAAGACTACAGAGGACAGTTCGGACTGCTGAGAGGATTATTGGTTGTTCTTATAAGATTAATGGCACTTCCAAAGTTAGGAAAAGGGCTGGAAAAATCCACACGTGTCCAGCCCACTACCTCTTTGAACAGTTGTCTGCTGGCCGACGCTACAGAGCACCAGGACCGTCAGGCACAAGAACAGGTTTTTCCCTCAGGCGATCCATCTCATGAACTGTTAAAACTGCCCCATTGAGCAATAACCATGTGTAATACACAGCTTAGTGTATTTATATTTATCCAACATATCCTACCTCTTCTGCCATTACATTCCCTTACACTATCTGTATATAACAGATTTGTATATTGTACATATATGTATATATTGTCTTATTGTGTATTATATTTTTTATTAACTTTTTAAATGTCTTGTATTCTTTGTGCACTGGAAGCTTCTGTCATCAAGACAAATTCCTTGTATGTGTAAGCCAGGGTTTGACTGGTAATCTGGCATACCGGGCATTTTCCTGTGGGCTGACGCACTTTGGGGCCGATCAGGGGCAGACTGGCCATCGGGAGAACCGAGAAACGTGCCGAATGGGCCACCACGTTATGCAGAACGGACCACAAAACGCTGCCGCAATATGCAGAATAGGACAGAATAGGAGTGGTGGTGGCGTAGTGGTCTAAAGCACATAACTGGTAAACTGATAATCAGAAGGTCACTGGTTTGATCCCCACAGCCACCACCATTGTGTCCTTGAGCAAGGCACTTAACTCCAGGTTGCTCCGGGGGGATTGTCCCTGTAATAAGGGCTCTGTAAGTCACTTTGGATAAAAGCGTCTGCCAAATGCATAAATGTAAATGTAAACCCCCCTCTTCCCAGTCCCAGTCACGCCTTGGCGTAAGCATATTTGGCAATAAAGCTCATTCTGATTCTTCTAGGGCCTTTTAAACGGAGAGTAGCGCCATGTTTGATTTATGACGGAAGTGACGAGGCTGTGCGGGATAACATTCAGCAATGGTGTTGAACATTCAGCGGACACAAAACTTTAAATACAATTTTACGAACGTTTTTAATTAGACAAAAATACTCCGGAAAACACGAGGTGTGAAAATTAGATGTGATCTAGGAGCTTTATCCCGCACAGCCTCGTTTTCATTCCCGCCAAAAATCAAAGATGGCGCGCTTCTTTGAATAACGTATATAATAGAGAAACATTTTAACACTAGAATCCTGTTTGATCTGTTATTAACCGGGAATTCAGTTAGTACTTATTTATGTTCTATTATAAGGAAAAGTTCACCCAAAAATTTTTTACACGTCATTGTTTTCCTGATAGCACACGTACATCAGCCAATGAGATTGAATGTGTCTGTTTTTAAGTACGTAATCTGTATCTGCCATACATCTCCACGTGGATGTCTTTGAGAGGTTTAGAATGTAAATCAGCACTTTTTCCTGATGAAATGCTCTCAAACAGACGTCTGGAGATGTACGTGTGCTATCTGGAACACAAAAGAAGACGATAGTCAGTATGCTAGTCTCAAGGCCGAAGTATACTTTGGATGTCCGCGTTGCTGATCACGCCGCGCACGGTATGTGTGACGCAAAATGTGTCATCAGCACAGTCTGCGCCGACTGACTGCTTTCTCGACACACGGACGGTCATAATGCGCATGCGTCGAACCATTTGCGTTCGCTTGTGGTCAAAAGAGTATATTTTGAAAGGCAACACAGTCGACCGGTCGCGGTCCGATCCGGAACGCAGAAAAACAAAGTATCCCCGAGCCTTCAGTCACCATTCAATTTTATTGCATCTTTCTCCCATACAATGAAAGTGAATGGTGACTGGGGCTTTCATTCTGCCTAACATCTCCTTTTGTGTTCCACAGAAGCAAGTAAGTCATATAGGTTTGGAACGACATGAGGGTGAGTAAATGATTATTGATTTTATCGGCTAACCGTCCTTTTGAACTTCTCAGATCTCAGCTTGAGACATAAAAGGTTTCTGTAATACGGTCCTAGAAGTCTTATTTTATTGTCTCCATTTTTGTTTAGGAGCTAGGACCATCTCATCTTTGGATCCAGATTATATTCGTCTTTCTCTGGACAATGACATGGAGAGTGTTAAGATGTTCCGGTATGTCCTCACAGAAATGGCCCTCCAGAATTAGCTTAGGGGCACCTGCCCGACTATTTATAAGAGTAAACAATGCTCGTGGGCAGCACCTGTGGGCTGTCACTCAATGTCACAGAGGGACCTCGACTAGATGTGAGTCAACCCGTGTACTTTGACATAACCTCTAGAAAGGACATGAACAACATTTGCATGGTTATTTGTTTGTATCCAAGAGGTTGTGACGGTTGATCCTCCCAAAAACATTTCACAATGTGATGCTTTAGGATGATAATGGCCCACTTTAATTTAGTTCAAGGGTGCCATATTTAACATATAGAGTGGATGATGATGTTGATGTCTCCCCAAGACCACACACTTCCTTACATTCCATAGATTGATTCTGAATATGGGGATATAAGGAAGTATGTGGCCTCAACAAGCAACGGGATTTGTTGAGCACACCAAAAGTAGCATCAAAAGTTCCAAACAGGGATACAATTGGAGTTTAAATGCATAGAAGTGTTTCTTCCTCTTCAGCGTTACTCGTGAACACAAGCAGAACGGCAAAGTTCGCCCCATTTAATGTAGAGAATATATTTCCAATCAAACTTGTGAAGGATGTTGTTATAGGGACAACCCAAATGATTGATATATCAAGGATTATGGGTAGATATAGATGCATAACATGTCCATAAACGTTTAGTTTTAAAACAACATAAAGATTTTGGGTTCAACTTTTAAGTGAATGTAGGGAAAGTGTATATTCTAGGTCCTTTTCACCACTTCTAATTACGTTTTAACCTCCACTAGTTCATTATAAATGGTCATGCGGTGTGACAGACAAATGCATTTTTAAATGCACAAATGCAACATGTAAGTCTCTAAATTAACATGATCATATAAAAGCTTCATGCATAAAATAATTAAGCAAAAGGCTGAAAAAAAAATTGGCCTTTAGCAGGTCACACCATAGGACAACTTGGACGTATGTCAACTTTCCAGAAGTATTTCATGTCAACCACCCCAATCCCTTGGTGTTCCTTGGAGATTTGGCCTAATAGACATTTAGCCATTGTCTATGCAACTCTAAGACACTTTAATCACCTTAATAGGAATGAAAACAATGACATATTCTGTATGAAATACAACTGTGTGCATAAAGAAAATTTGAACAGAAGCTCGAAAGAGATTACTCAACCAGGTGCCGGTTTCATATCAAATTGCCCTGAAGTCCAACAGCATTGAAATTACTGTCTCAAAGAAAATCTGTCCATGTTACTTGCCCATCCCGTGAAGTTAAGTCCATCATGCAGGGTGTATACAGTCAGACTGATAGCAAAGGACAAGCCTGGAGCTTCAGAATCAATCACTGTCCACCTCCTTCCATGCATATGCTGCACCATCGCCAGCTCCTGGATTGTGTCCAGACCGAGCTTGGCTTCCCGGCCTTTTCTATGGGTAGCCCTACCCCCTGTTGGCGGCCTTCCACCTGTTGGTGTCGTTTAGAGGCCTGGGGCTCTCCTACACCTCCTGTTCCCAGCCCTCAGTGCTCTGACAGGGCTGGGCAACCTGTGAAATCATTCCTCTCAGCTGTTCATGCTACACTTGAGACATCCTATACCCACAACGCACTCGGCCATAGAATGTCAATGGCTTCTGAAACCAAGGAGGGGTTTTGGGGGGGGCCAAGTGGGCAAAACGACAACTGTGAGGCGCTTTTATTGGGATAGCATGACAGAAAATGTTGACAAAGAAGTTTATGTTTTTGGTGTGTATGCAAAGGGATGAGCCATATCTCAAAATGTGCATGTTATTTAGTCAAGCTACAAAGCTCTAAGGGGCCGTTCACACCACAAATGTCTGCGTCTGTCTGCGCTGTTTTATAATTGTTCCTCTATGTGAACATGCACTAGATGGACATCTTTACAGCAACTTGCACATGAGTGTTAAAAAGATCTTCAACTTTACAAACCTATGTTCTGTTCTTTTGATTGTGCTGCAAATAGCTTGTTAGCTTATAAGCAAAACGTTTGTAATGTATAATTCTGCATTATTCGTTATAGGGTTGACAACTGTCGGGTATCAGCCAGGACAGTTCTTTTTAGGTTGTCACACAAAAACCTCCCTGCAATACTCTGGGAACGTTATTTTATGGTTATACAAATAAATAAAAAGAATCATCAGAGAACATTCTGTAGCTATGAATTATTTTTAGGGTGACACACAAAAACCTCCCTGCAACATTCTGGGAACATTAGTGGTTATACAAATAAATACAAATAACTATCAGAGAAAATTCAGTTTAAGTTATTTTTGGGTTGTCATAAAAACCTCCCTGCAACGTTCTGGGAATGCAAGATTATGATTTAAAAAATAGAACCTAAAGAGAACGTTCTTAGAATGTTGGAAATTGTATCCAAACATTCTGGAAACATTAGTTTATGGTTATAACAATAAAACCTAAAAATAATAATTACAGGATATTATTTATAGGTTCTTATTATGTTGTCATAAAAACCTCCCTGCAACGTTTTGGGAATGTTATTTATTGAATATAAAAATAAAACCTAAATTAAAAATAAAACATTAGAGAATATTCTGATCTTTTTAGGTTGTCACACAAAAACCTCCCTGCAACATTTAAGGAACGTTAGTTCATGGTTATAAGAAATACAAGATTAAGAGAACATTTCTAGAATGTTAGAAATAGATTGCAAAAAAAAAACGAAATTTTTTAAACGTATGCTAACATTAGGGGAACGTTCTGTGTTTGCTAGGTATATATTCTTTTTAGGTTGTCACACAAAAACCTCCCTGCAACATTCTGGGAATGTTAGTTGACGGTTTTAAGAAATCCAACCTTAAGAGAACATTTCGAGAATGTTAGAAATAGATTGTATGAACAAAAATGGTAAACGTACGCTAACAGTAGGGGAACGTTCTGTGTTTGCTAGGTACAAGTTATTTTTAGGTTGTCACACAAAAACCTCCCTGCAACATTCTGGGAATGAAATGATTATGATTTAAAAAATAGAACCTAAAGAGAACGTTCCTAGAATGTTGGAAATTGTATCCTAACATTCTAGAAACGTTAGTTTATGGTTATAACAATAAAACCTACAAATAATCATTAGAGAATATTCTTTATAGGTTCTTATTAGGTTGTCATAAAAACCTCCCTGCAATATTCTGGGAACGTTAGTTCTTGGTTATGAGAAATACAACGTTAAGAGAACATTTCTAGAATGTTAGAAATAGATTGCAAATGGTAAACGTATGCTAACGTTAGGGGAACGTTCTATGTTTGCTATGTATGAGCTCTTTTTAGGTTGTCACATAAAAACTTCCCTGCAGCATTCTGGGAATGTTAGTTTATGGTTATTAGAAATACAAGCTAAAGAGAATATTTCTAGAATGTTAGGAATTGATTCCCAAAAAATAACCAAACGGAAGCCGCATGCTAACATTGAGGGGAACTCAACAAGCTGCATGATCTGAGATATCATTCATGTTCGTAGCACAAATGGTGTGGGATGAGTTACTCGTCAGGTTTGCTTTAGCAGACACAAACAACATTTATCTGTTCCTGTAGTACAGTTTCACAAACTCCTCCTGCTGCCTCGACAATCACATGCAGGAATCAGCTCCAGGTCTAGAAACAGGAGCGCTTTAGGGGAATGTAAGGATGGAAGCATGCTCCTCATAATGGCTAAGGTCAACACCTGTGTTCTAAAATCAGCTCGGGTGCAGAGAGATAGATAGATTTAGAGAGACTGAGGGAGCACAAGAGACATGCTCATATTGCAATTCAACTCTCAGTCTATTTCAGTGGCACATAGAAGCTGTAAATAGCCTTGGCTCCTTTCATGCATGCCATCGGCCTGATTGCATCCTTGTTGAAGCACCATGAAATGTTAGTGTAAGCAAGTCTGCTCGGATTATTATTCCCCATTCAGTACAGCACAAACTCTGCACCACAATTAGCTTTTGTGATCAAAGAGGTTTTAAAACGAACATGTAGATTAGTTTAGTGCTACATCCAGTATTTATCCTGTACTTGCAGGGTAGACCGGGGCTAGTTATCACACTTTTGACTGCAGTGAATATTTTTCAAGGCAGGTTTATTTTTGAAAGTCAATTTATTGAGCAACCTGGTCTCCTAGCATCACAACAACTCAAGCATTGACAGTGAGGATGTATTTTAGTTTTTCTGGAAAATATTGATTTTTAAGCATATTTACTCTGGCATGAATTGACTTGAATGACTTGTTTAGCACCCGCCTCCCACGCCACAGACGGCTGGTTCAAGTCTCATTCGGAGCGGGGCGACCAGAGCCGGTTACAATGGTGCTGTGACCCAGATGGGAGTGAGGTTTAGGGGGGTGTGTGTAATGGGAGCCAGCTGATAGATAACTGTGCAATGTCACTCTCCTGACCTCAAGAGGTGCACTAGCGACTGATGCTAGAGGTTGTAGCATTTAGCCTCCTTGTTTGCGCACCCGCCTCACGTCAGAGACGCCAGTTTGAGTCCTGTTCGGAGCGGGGAGACCAGTGCCTGTTACAATGGTGCCGTGAGCCGAATGGGAGTGAGGTTTAGGGGGGTGTGTGTAATGGGAGCCAGCGGGTAGATAGCTGTGCAATGTGTGTAAACCTAGGGTGACAATATTTCGAATTTTACTCAAAGATGCCTTGTTAATTTCAATACATTTAAAGTAGGCTATGCCTCTGTATGGATAGAAAATTGTTATTACAAAATACTATCTATCAAAGACACAAAAAAGACGGCCAGGGCAGGACGTGAAAACAGGACATGTCCTGGTAAAACAGGACGTTTGGTCACCCTATGTAAACCTCACTCTCCTGACCTCAAGAGGTGCTCTAGGTACTGACGCTAGGGGCTGTAGCCTTTAGCCTCCTTAGCGCACCCACCTCCCACGTCGGACACGCCAGGTTGAGTCCCATTCGGAGCGGGGCGACCAGGACCGGTTAAAATGGAGCCGTGACCCGGATTGGAGTGAGGTTTAGGGGGGTGTATGTAACGATGGCCAGCTGATAGATAGCTGTGCAATGTCACTCTACTGACCTCAAGAGGTGCACTAGCGACTGATGCTAGGGGCTGTAGCCTTTAGCCTCCTTGTTAGCGCACCCACCTCCCACTCCAGTTCAAGTCCCGTTTGGAGCTGGGCGACCAGGGCTGGTTACAATGGTGCCTTGACCCGGATGGGAGTGAGGTTTAGGGGGGGTGAGTGTAACGGTGGCCAGCTGGCACCAACTGTTGCACTAGCTACTGATGCTAGGGGCCTATAGCCTCCTTGTTAGTGCACCCACCTCCCGTGCAGAAGACTTCGGACTCTCGTTCGGAGCGGGGCGACCAGGTCTGGTTACACAAGCTGTGACATTCAAAATGCTTTTTTTTTTTCCCCCACACCAAAACTGTTGTTGTGATACAGTTTAGCGTCTCAGCTGCTGTTAAATGTAGCTTTTTATTGTTTTTAAAAAATAATTGTAATTAATTATTTAATTGTTTTAAAGTACAAACGCTGCAACCTTGCTATGCTGGCCACCTTTTATTAAAATACAGTATGAAATAACTAAAGTACAAAATCATTTTTCAAAATATTTCTGTATTTAAAATGTAATATATGCTATTTTGGCAGCTATTTGTTAACCAAATTAACAATTATTACACACAAAAACAGTTAATGAAACAGCAAAACTGTTAATAGTAACATACAAAATGATCAAATCACAGTTTTGGCTCACAGATATATTCAAATTAATGAACTGTATAAAATTACAGCAAATAAAACACGTAACGACTTGCCCTGACCAAACATATTTGTGTTTATAGTCATTTTGATACATAATAAAGACAATTTTAATGTCTTTCAAGCAAAACAGTTTCTTCAGTAATAATATTTGTTTACATATTATTGAGCACACATGATATTTATGACATTCATTCTTTATAACTCTACTCACAGGAACAGTTTACCCTCAAAAAGTACAGAAATATGACAGTATATATAAGGGTAAATGATGACAGTTTTCATTTTGTGGTGAACTATTCCTTTAACAGTACTTGCTCTTTTCTGACTGATTGCCACAGATGCCCTTTAAGATGTTGCACTTGAATATTAGGCTTAGAAATTGAAAGTCACATTGCATGTGAAACAATATAAATGTAAATTAGAAGGTAAAAAATCATATGCCAGTGGAATTAATAGAGTCTGATTGGCTAATTATAGATTCACTAATATCCTGAACTACAAAGAAATTCAATAAGAAGTCTTCTTGATTTCAGTTGTACATCAAGGCTTCAGGAGGGTTCAGCTAATGGCTTGTGCACAAGGTCGTGTTGAATCATTAGCGTCTGAGCCGTTAAAGGAAAGTAAGAGGCCTGTGTGTGGAGGCCAGTTGCTGTTACTGTGGTTGATACAGCTGTTCCATAAGGGCCACACGAGCAGACGCCTGAAAGACCTGCCATTGTGTACGTTTCTATCACTGAGGTCAAAGGTATCGTAATCAACGGTTAAAAAACAGGTGCTGGTTCTGACAGGAGATAGCATGTGCTGCTGTTGTCTCAGCGAGACGTGTTTTATGACAGAAACATATTGTCTCTTTTTAGTCTTGTGGGATTAGCTGAAGGTTGGTCGTGTCATTTTGGGTAATGTTAGGTTGGATCTTCCCTTGGTTAATGTAAATTCTGTCATCCTTTATTCACCCTTGGGTTGTTTATGACTTAATAGGAGATATTCGTTTCTTACAAGCAAAGCAAATAGTGACCAAGGGTTGTCAAGCTACAAAAAAAATTCCATATGATTTATTCGCTATATTCCAAGTCTTCGGAAACCATACGATAGCTTTGTGTGAGGAAAAGACCAAAATGTAAGTCGTTATTCATTGAAAATCCTGCCTTCCATCATATCTCTCAAATCTCCTTTACAACTTTGAGCCTTGCAATCGGTTACGAGACGCACAAGAACCATCCTTGCACCTTTGAATATGCACAAAATTAAATTATTGCCTGTTCCTCACACAAAGATTGCATTTGGCTTTTTGTATAAACACAGTGTAAACCAGGGTTTATATTTATATGCATCCTGAAAATCCTGGAATTTTGCAATGCAGTTTTCCAGTCATGGAAAATGAAAAAAACATGTAATTTTCCATGGATGGAATCACTGAGTCCAGTCATAAAAATTGCATACATGTCCCAATGTCCGAAAATTACACATTTGGGTTAATGCACAGTTAATCTAATTAAATTCTCGATATGTCCAAGTGTTATTATTAAACTGAGAACCATGTAAACACTTGGAATATAGTGCATAAGTAATATTATGGTGGTTTTTGTCCTTTTTGAAACTCGGCAGTCCCTTGTCAATGTCCACTTTTATTCTACTTTTTGTTAAATGACAGAATTTTACATTTTATCCCTTTAAATTAGCGGCATCTTCAAAGCTAGCAAGCACACATTGAAATCAGGGAATGTTTTTTTATAAACACTGTTATTAACCCTGATGGGTTTGCACAAGTAGGACAAAAGCTGAGCAAATGAGACGGTGATTTAATGACCTCATGAATAATTAAGTGCTAAAGACATCTAAATTCCAAAAGCAAGAGACAGCTGTCAGGCGTGAAAACCTGCTAGATAACTCATAGTAACCAAAGCCACCCAAATCATAGAGGATATGCACAGAGGGAGAAATGTCTTTTTTCATGGTTTGCAATAGTTGCTTTGGTTAGGTCCTCGAGTTGCAACCCCAAAATGGGTTGCTGGTCTGTTTTGATAGGGTCGCAAAGACAACCATGCTTAATGTAAAGAACCATATAATTGCAACATGATCACATATAAAATCGCAAAAAGTTCATATTCCTTAAATTCAACCCCATTGGGTCAAATAACTGACAAGTGCCATCCTCCATCAGACATTTTTGGATCATTTCAATTGTGATCACAGTTCCCTCTAGCATGACCAGGGCCAAATTGATGCCCTACGATGCCCTGCGCGTGATATGAGCGTGAAGCGATCATTTGTGTTCCGCAGCTGCTTTCGGAACCTTGAGTAACATATAACGTGCGAGTAAGGGCAGCCGGTGGACTTTCTGGTGCCCTCCTAGGGTAAGATGGTGCCCCCCTAGGGAGTTGGTGCCCTACGTAGACTGCGTTCTGCTTATAGGAGCGGCGGTACAGAGCATGACCTCCAAGACATGGAACCTGGTCCCTTGGGAAAGTAATCATGTTTATATGATCATATGCAATGATCCGAGGTTGCATTTTTCGCTCTAGAATAACATTTTTACTCTACTTCCGGTTAGTTTTAAGGTTGGGATTTGGGTTATGAGGCATGGTAAATAAAATATGCATTTTTGTTTACTGTATTACATAATTTTCAATAAAAAATACTACTCACTTTTGGTGCACTCTTTGGAGATTTCACATGAAAAGCTCACACATGCATATATGTTCAACAACACTTCCAGCTTCGGCCACTAGGGGCAGTGCTCTGAAATTTCGGTAAGCACAGACCGATTTCAAATGAAGAACTTTCAAACTGATTGGCTGCTGGGGACCATTTTTGTTGATTTGTCGAATCGATTTTTATAGTATATTTTTATCTAGTACGAAATTTTGTGTGCATCCTCAAAACGTCATATTGTTGACAGTAAATTCGGTTTTCCGGGTTCAAACTGTACACCAACAAAAAAAAGTTACAATATTTGCTTATATCTTCTAAACTATTTGACATAGGAAAAATGATTTGAACAAATTTTTGCCAAGAGGTTCTGTGGATGATGTACACCAAATATTGTGCGAATCGGACAAAATGACCTAAGAGAAGATTTGACCTATGGACCAATTATATTATTATTATTAATTTTGGCTAGAATTTTGATTCTAGCCCCTAAGGTTGTGAAGATACTCGCAAAAATGTAAAAGTAACCAAATTACAGTAAGATCAGCCAAATCAAAAGGTGTACATTGTTTTATAGAAGAAAATGCTTCCCATATCTTTTGTTGTTGACAAAGGTTGACACTTCTGTTTTTCTTACACATTTGCAAAATTGTACATTTCCTATTCGGCTTACAATTTTGGGACAGTATTGGGTCACCCCTTGATGTCTAATGTAATATCTGATCATGAAGCAAAACCAGTTCTAAACCCCTAGACCACCCGACTCAACCTACCGATGAAATTCCAGGCGCTCTTTAGTGGCACAGTTGAAGCAGCAGCTGGTAAATAACCCAACCTCATACTGCATTGTGTTGGCAGCACATGGTGCACATGGCAGGTGGCGCTTGACCAGAGAACGTTTCTCCTCCAGAAATGTCACCTCTCTCCAAGGCCGGGCTACTCAGATGGGATATGATTAGTCTTTGTCTCTCATCTTCTAAGTTCCTGTGAGAATGAGAGGGAAAGGCATGTGCTTCTAGCACATTATCCGAATCGCAGACATGCCACGCGAGCTCTGCTGTCTGACTGTGGGTCACAACTGTTGTTCCTTCTTGGAGTCCTTCTTGACAATTGTGCACTCATTTGTTCAGGGTGCTTCATTCTGTTGTGCGTTTATTGTTTAGAAATCCCCATGGGGGTTAAGATATTTGAGAAAGTTTGCATGTATAAAAGTTGCTTTTTTACTTAAATGTGGAAACAGCATTCGATGGAGGGTCGTTTAAATCATACTAGACATCATTCATCAAACTCAAGCAGAACGAATTTCTGTGTAAAGCTCGAAACATACATGAATGCAGACGCTTTTAGCTACTCAAGCTCAATTTTGTGCATCGTTGCATTCTGACATGTGTCAGACTCATAGCGATATGCAAAAGTGATGTGCGAGATTAGTCGATTAAATTGGTCTGATGCTGCAAGTCGACACTGGAATTACTAGTCATTTTTTTAATCTGCTTATTAACAAGGCAATTTTCAATGAGGTGCTGACTGCTTAATGGGGCTTTTTCTCTCTCGTAGATTAGGCTTAGCCTACCTGATAATTATTTTCAACAATATCTTGACTGTTTTAATATGTTAAGTAACTTTAACTTGGTGAATTCCTTTTATATCAGGCTATTAGAGTTGCTCTATTGGTCCTGCACTATTCGTTCAATTGTTTTCATTAAATATGCCTGTATTCGTTAACATTGGTTCTATGACTGCGTGTCATGTTCTATATTTAATGTACAATAATTATAATGCAAGGCGAGCACGTTGCAGATAAATGCCCCTTTTCAGTGTGGAATTTAGCATCTGATTTGGAATAGATTAATTATTTTAGATGGGTCGGATAAACACATTTGACCGTTTTCTGAAGGTCGGTTTATTTTTATTCTAATTTAACATCAGTGAAATTAGTCGTTCCGCACATTCCTTATATGCAAGCATGCGTTGCATTCTCAATGATGCCACAAGGGGCACTATAGTGAACATTAGTGTGCACTGTCAAATCGACTACTGTCATGGTGGAGCAACAGTTTGAAGAGATTATTGCTAAAAAGCAAGTAAGTTAGTGTCAATATATGTATATCAAATTGCATGAATAATAACACAACCAGTTTATTGTCACAGAATTTTAAAGGTAACCCTATTGCCCCCTTGAGTACTAAGGTTTGTTACAGCCACAGTAGCGCCAAAAACGCTCGTTAGTATGTTCAAACGGACTATGTGTTCGCCTATTTGCTTTTAAGTACGTTTCTGGCCTAAATGGTTCATGACTATTCTTACGTACATTTTTGCATGACATTCAATACAACAATTTACATAAGAATGGTTTTGCGAACAATTTTAACAAAAACGTATTTGCTCATTTCTCATGAATGAGGCCCACTAATGGCACCAAACAAAATTCCAAAAGTGCTAAATTGCTATGTTCCGAATGGAATCCTATCATGCTGCAGGGGCGGAGCTAGAGGGTGGCCAGTGGTGGCCGTGGCCACTGTGGGCTGAACCCCATTGGCCACCCCACTCACAATTGCCATTTTGGTAAATTTTTGTCTTGGGCACATCCACAATTCCCCCCATTTATGAAACAGCTACATTACAATCACATTACCTAATTTTTAACATGTTTAATTATTTGTTGCATCCAGTTAACATACTGGAAATAATTAGTTATTTTGCATTTTAATTCAATATATTGTCAGTTAAACATCACAGCTGATCAGGGACTAAAAACGGTTAAAAGAACGAAAACAAACAACTTTTTGCAGAACGTAACCACATTTTTTTTTATTGTTCCTGAGTGAAAATATCATTTTTAAATGCTGGTAACCGGTTAGAACCAGATAATTCCATTCCGCTAATTTTTTCATGAAACCAAAGGCCTAAGGGGTTGTCACAAAAACAATTTCTTCAACTACACCACTTCATGTTGCCTGAAAAAATGAAACATGTGCTTTGATCCTGAAAGAAACTGCTGCATCACAATTCTTTGCTTAATTTCTCGTTGTGGATGTCGTATTCTGTGAATGAAGACCTTTTTAACAACTATATTTAATTAATACATATGCATGCACAGCTAATCCATACAAGGAAAACATTATTAGAGGTAAAAAGTACATTTCTACAAATCCTCACTGAATTATTGTTAGATATGATGCTACCGGGTTTTGACTGAGAAGCAGATCTGTAATTAAAATTTATACTTAACTGTTAATTAACTGTATGCATGTTATTGAAAAATGAATTACTTTTGCTTATTTTGGCGAGACAAGTGACTTATTTTGGGCTTGTTTTTCTTGCGAGATCTGGCAAAAATGCAATTGGTATTTCAACCATCCCTTAGTGTAGAGTACTGTCATTTAAAAAAGGACATTATTAACCATTCTTTTATTTTGTTCAAACCGGTTACCATTTGGTAAGAAGGCTGCTGATCTTCTGAACCGGAATGAAAAAATACAGTTTTTGCTCAGAACGAACCAAAATGGAAAACATTTATTTTTAGTCCCTATGGCTGATATTACTTCAAGTTCACTGACCACACTGGAAATGGCAGGTCATGTCGAGCACATTGCATTGCTGGAAACAGTATTCCATTGCAGTGTGCTCTATTGCATGCACTCTATCGTTTATAATTGAGAAATGTCATCTGAGTATTCCATGCAAACAGAACATTTGCATACCATTGTAGTAATTACTGTTGAAATAGTAAGAGTAGTACGGTTGTATGCTATTCTCAAGATAGCCTTTGTTTCCAAACAGGTTTCCCAAACACTCCTGCCATTCCTTCTGCACCGCACCTATCTTCCATTGTGCAGCCAAACAGGAAGTCCCACCCCCAAACATACAGCATTGGTTACATTTACATTTTACATTTATGCATTTGCAGACGCTTTTGTCCAAAGCGACTTACAGTGCACTTATTACAGGGACAATCCCCCCGGAGCAACCTGGAGTTAAGTGCCTTTTTCAAGGACACAATGGTGGTGGCCGTGGGGATTGAACCAGCAACCTTCTGATTATTAGTTATGTGCTTTAGCCCACTACGGCACCACCATAAAAGTTGAACTAGAAGTGGACATGTCGGCTGCTTAAACAAACAATACATGTGCTTTCAGGGCTGCCTGTGTTTATGTGGACAGCAGTGTTGATAAATCATATAGACAGCACTTTCTCTCATCACATCTGATCTCAGCTATGTAACTGACAGCTGACACTATTAAACAAACCAGTATCTCTTTACAGAGTTTTCAGCTGAGCGTTCCACATGGTTGATCCCTATTCTCTGCACTCTCTCTCTCTGTCTTTACTTGTGTAATCTACCTGTATAAGTTTTGAGTTTTAATGCATCGAAGCCTCTATAGAAAGTACTTTTTAGAAAATTAAAAAGTACTTAAGTATTTATCTTTTTCACACCAAAAGTGATTGTTTCACTTTAGAAGACATTCATTTAACCGCTGGAGTCCTATCGATGACGTCTATGCTGACTGTCTGTGATTTTTGGAGCTTCAAAAGAGAAATCGCCATTTGCAAGGACCTAAGATTGTTATGTATTGTTCTTCAAATGTGTTCTGCTGAAGAAATACATTTTTGGGTGAACTATCCCTTTAATAAGGCAAGCTATGCTACACTAAAGTAATGAATGATCCCTCAAATTATGCGTTGGTTGAAGAGAGATGTGCTAATACTTTTCTAATTGACCAGACTTGAACTTTTCACCTGGCAGACAATAAAATGGTTAAAATAACAATACAATAAAAAATCCCATTGACTTGCATTGAAGAAGGGCATGGGCAAGCACCACAGCACTCACAATTCCCATAGAAAATGTCAAAATCAAGTTTCAATAATTTGTCCTTTAAGTTAGTTTAAGCGTATTGATCAAGGGCACAGTGATGATGGCTTCATGGATAACCTCTTTAACTTAAAACCTTTCTGGTTACCAGACCAAATTTGTAGCCACCAGGCTTACACCACATGTTTGATCAGTGATGAGCACAATAACAGGCATGTTGCATTTGTCAGCCATTTGCATCTTGGGATTTTTCTTGCATAAAGTTGATCAACAGATGTTTCCTGATAAAATGAATTGACTCCCTTCACAATCAGTCGCCGCAGTTGTGAAAGTTGTAACCCGAATGCTCTTTACTACAAACTTTCTAACTTCAGTGTCAGCAAATATAATAAAGCATGTACGGCAATTAAAATTTGAATTTGGCCTTCACTTTATTACTCTTAGACATTCACATATCAACTAATGCCGAGTTTACACTACACGATTTTAAGCCTGATTTTTTGCTCGCTGACAGTTTTGTGGAGATCGCCGACGAAAGCCTGAAATCGTAGGCAAACCAGAGCTCGCTCCCATGAGCGACAATTGCAATGTATGAATTATCAAAGACGCGATTTGAGAGAAGTGGCGACGTGTCGCCGATGTCAGCGAGATTTCTAGAATGTTAAATATCTGGACCCGTCTGCAACTCCAAATCGTGCAATGTGAAATATGTTTTGACTGAATACAACTGCAGCGTTGACCTACAGCCAATGAGAGAGCAAGAAACAGGGTGGGAAGTTTCAGTGGGAGGAGTCCTGATGTACCTGCAACAGAACATCAACTAGCATGTGGTATCAAGAAAGTCTAATTGGACAGAAGAAATGGAGGAACAATAAGTGGGACATTGGCAGGAGCACCAGCGTCTATTTGATGTTTCATCTGAACTGTAGCACAACCGGTGGAGAAAGAGAAGAGTTGGAGAGAGATTGCCAATTCTCTTGGACAGTCAGGGAAGCAAATAGGTCGATTGTTCAGTAGGAGCTCATTTTTCATATTGTAACCAATAAAATATATGATTAAAAACATACACATCACATTCTGAGATGCATAACATATGATCGTGCATTTGTTTTCGTATCTCGTATCACTTCTCGCATGTACTCTGTTGTGAAACGTAATTTGGAGTCCAGGCAGAGTCGTCAGGGGATTCGTCAACAGTGAAATGTCTTGTAATGTGTTCCCCCCTGTCGCCGATTCGTCATTGTAAAACAGTTGAAGGATGGGCAAGGAGGAGGCGAGAACCGGCTTGTCAACATAAATAATAATTTAATAAGAAACTTAAAACACAACATAAACAAACAGACATGACGGACATGCCCGTAATTCTCTCTCTCTCGAACAATCGTCACCGGCCGCCTTTATCCCTCGCACGCCTCATCAGGCCGATTGGGGACCGGGCGCGCGATATTTCGACCCGGCCCCGCCCCCCTCCGCTCCACAGTCATGTAATTTGAAAATGCTACAACTTAAATGACAAGACAGACAGTTGTGTAATATGAACGGTACCACGATCCGACATATTTGAAAGTCATGTACTGTGTAGGAGGCATTATTTCACAATGTATTGCATGGTGGTCACAGATAACACTAGTAAAGACATCCATTTGAATGTCTTTTAACGAGGCACTGAGGAATAGTCCCTGGGTGTGTTTTTTAAGAAGAGAGCACATTGTAGAATGTTAACTGATAGGATTTGCATGAGTAACCAGTACTTTCATTGTTTTAACCATTTACAATTTAACACAGTTCCACTCTGAAGCTGCCCTTTGACATTTGTGATATCAGCTGCGATTAATGCATTAATTTAATTATTGAAGGACTCGCTCGCACCAATATTTTCTTATGCAAAAATCAATTATATGTATTTGAAAATCCGACATGTAGATGCTGTTAACTAGATGCATGAGCAAAATAGTGCATCTCTATATAAACATTCAGGTGAGAAGTAGACTTGGTTAAATACTGTGGCCCCAAGATGAAATCGTACCCTTAAGCCACACTTAAAAATGTCATTGCGTTTGATAACAAAACAACAAACTAAGTGGAATTTGTTTTAAAGATATCACAAGCATGCTTTTCAAGTACAACATAAAAAACAAGTTTATTAGATTAAGCAATAATCCTCAAAAGTAGTTCTGAGAAAAACATAATTTGCTTGCAGGTGCCACTTGGTTTGATTTTTGAAAGTGTGGCTTAAGTGTCCAAGTACTTTTTAGGCTACTTTAAGTGACGTTTTATGTAATTAAAGATGGAAGAAAACACTGTAGCCTTTGTCTTCACCTCTCTGGACACCAGTACAAATCTCATCCAGAGCTTTACCCCGGCGATATCTTGAATTTCCTGGCAACCTGATCTATAAAGAATAAATTACCATTTATTTATATCCACTATTCCCATGACTATTTTGTTTTTTTGTGTCAAGATTACAACACAAATATTTTACTTTTCATCTGCGCTTTAAACTCTGCAGTAAAGCTAGATCCAATCAAATTAGTTGGGATAAAACACAAGGTAAGAACCTACTTGGATAACCAACACCCACCATGAGACTTCTACTCTCATATTAAACTGGATGTAACGGGAGCCAGCTGGTAGATAGCTGTGCAGTGTGTAGATAGCTGTGCAGTGT
Organism: Xyrauchen texanus; assembly: GCF_025860055.1. Classification (NCBI taxonomy): domain Eukaryota; kingdom Metazoa; phylum Chordata; class Actinopteri; order Cypriniformes; family Catostomidae; genus Xyrauchen; species Xyrauchen texanus. The sequence continues at coordinate 3,106,533 of NC_068297.1, forward strand.
GCAACTGACGCTAGGGGCTGTAGCCTTTAGCCTCCTTGTTAGCGCACCCGCCTCCCACGCCGGAGATGCCGGTTCGAGTCCCGTTCGGAGCGGGGCGCGCAGGGCCGGTTACATTGGTGCCGTGACCCGGATGGGAGTGAGGTTTAGGGGGGTGAGTGTAACGGGAGCCAGCTGGTAGATAGCTGTGCAGTGTATAAACCTCACTCTCCTGACCTCAAGAGGTGCTCTAGCGACTGACGCTAGGGGCTGTAGCCTTTAGCCTCCTTGTTAGAGCACCCGCCTCCCACACCGGAGACCTAGGTTCGAGTCCCGTTCGGAGCGGGGCGAATAGGACCGGTTACATGGACATTAACTAGTTTAATGTCTCTTCGCATATTGTAAGATGTTTTATACACTGGAAGTCATTTCTCATGTCTATCTCATCTGTAACTAATGAAATTAAGAAACTACAATTTGTCTTTGGCCTTTAAGATCAAGATGTGATTTATACTGTTTTTGTTTTTTTTAATCATGTGCAAAGTCCAAATAATGGTTTGTAAAACTAGAAAACGCTTATTAAAATGGCTTTAAAGAATTAAAAGTGTTATTATTTGAATTTTGTTCTTGAAAACAATCAAATGATAGTTGATTTGTTTCATTATATCAGGCCATGGGTTTAACTTTAGTGTTAAAGGAACATTCCGGGTTTAGTACAAGTTAAGCTGACTCGACAAAATGTGTGGTGTAATATTGATAACTACAAAAATGACTTTTGACTCGTTTGTCAGTTTTTAAAAAACAAAAAGGCAAAAAGTCTGGGTTCCAGTTAGGCACTTACAATGGGAGTTAATGGGACCCAATCCATAAACATTAAAACACTCACTGTTTCAAAAGTATAGTACAGTATGCGTGTTAACATGATTTTAGTGTGATAAAATCTCTGAATAACCTTTTCTGTGTAAAGTTATAGCCAATTTTACAACTTTGTTGCCATGATGATGTAATGTCAACAAACCCTAAAACTTTAAAATGGCGGCTCAAATAATACATGAGTTTTGACAGAATAATTAAGCCCACAAATGCTTTACGCAAGTACGAAGATGCCTCATGTAACTTAATTAGCGCATTAATTTGCTTGTGTACATGGCTACGCTATCGCGTTTGAGGTATCTACGGCAAGTCGGATGATTCAAATCATTAACGGTAACGAGGAATTTTGTCTCGCTGTGCAAACGCACATTATATGACTTCAGCCTCTGCAGCTCATTCAAGTTTTACTTGATGCAGAAATGATGTATTAAAGTGTGTGGTCAATGAAATATCACTATATAATATAGCCACAACTTACCTTAAACATCTTCTGACAATAGATAATTATAGAAATATAGAAAAGATAATATAGAAAAAAATAGATCTATTGTAGAATATCTGCCATCTGTGTTACAGAACACTCACAAGACATCAACCCATGGATCCACGACAATAACAGCAATGGTTGATGTCCGGGACTATATGTAGAGCAGCAGATAAAATAAATAATATTCCTAAAATTTCAGTGTGAATCTGAAAATATCTCATGCAATAATATGTTTGCATAATAACAAGGAAAGTTGACAAACTGGCCAACAGCTGTTATGTCTATAAATAAATACTTCTGTAATATTAGCAACAAACACACACACTGCAGTAAGTGAATACCAATTTGTGAATTAAAGTTAGTAAATAGGGTCTTGGTTAGCCAAAACTCGGCTGCAGTCATTTAATGTGCGTTTGCACTACGAGACAAAATTCCTCGTTGCCGTTAATGTACAAAATACTTTTTTGTGGTAATCCACATTATACCACAAATGCTGCTGATTGAATTTAACTTGTATTGAACCAAGAATATTCCTTTAAAGGGATAATTCACCCAAAAATTGTTATTCTCTCATTTACTCACCCTCATGCCATTCAGAGTGGGAGGCGGGTGCGCTAACAAGGAGGCTAAAGGCTACAGCCTCTAGCATCAGTTGCTAGTGCACCTCTTGAGGTCAGGAGAGTGAGGTTTATACACTTTGCACAGCTATCTACCTGCTGGCCACCGTTACATCTGCATATTAAAAAAATGTGTTCCACATTTGTTCCATTTCAGTGGCTTATTTATTAATCTTTGGCAGGCAGTGAATGCTATTACAGCAAGATCCATGTTCTTTACCATACAGAAAAAAATTCTGTTTTAAGCTTCACTTAAAAAATTCTGTTTTAAATGGCATTTAAGTCTCATCCGAGACGGGCATGCAATTTGTGTTTTATCGTTTAATTGTCAAAGGGATGAAAAGAACACCTTGAAAGTAGTCCATATGAATTGCACGATTTGTTCCATTCTTATGAAGCCATATTATAGCTCGAATAAGATGTTATTTACTCAAAATCATCCCCTCTTGGTGCTGCTATATGCCAGGTTTGACGTCAATTACAATTCCACCTTTAATGACCAATCGCAACAAGGCAAGTTTGAATTTATGCAGAAGAGCGACTGAGATATGGTGGGGAATACTTTCTCGAATTTGTTCCTCACCCAAATCTACTGTACGGCTTCAGAAAACTTAAACTTGGAAAATAGCACACACGTCACATGGACTACACTTATGGTTGTTGGGGGTATTTTTGGTGTCATTTTTGGAGCTTGATAGCAGAGAAGAACTGGTATTAAAATGAATGGGAGAAATTGGAATGTCCAACGGATGTAGAAAAGGAAGTGCCGCCTTACACATAAAAGAGTTGACTGGTCAGTCAACTCAAAAACGCGCATTTACATTAGCTAAGCAAGCTTGACAAATAGTGTGTTTTTTTAGCATGATCAGAGCTAAAGAAGCACAATTTATGACACCATTGTTGTCAGATTTTACTGCTGATTTGAAATATGTTCTTTGATCGTAATTTTGACCAAATTTCGACCCCATTCTAGTTGTTAGGAGTTGCACTTGTATGCCGCTTGTTTACATTGAAAATCGCTGCCAGGAGGGTTCCAAAGTTGGCCACCAGGTGGACTGACTTGCCATGAAAGGGACTTTGTTGTCCATGCCATCATTGTTTTATTTCATTTGCTCACTTTTATGGTATGGATAAGAGCAGCATTAGCATTCATGCCTATTCTATTAAATTTATTTGAAAAATATGGGTTCCCTTTTTAGATAGAAGAAATAAAAAATACTAGCAATTTATTTAATGGAATTAAGAACCACGTACCTCAAAATTTCAGTTCAATACATCAGTGTTGTCCCTTTTGATGTTACCTGGCTGAGACCCAATATGCAGGGATTTGTTTACCTTGATAAGACATCCATTTAAGTGCAAGTCAAACTTAATAGACACTTCAAAAGCATTTGCATAATTAATTATTCTAAATCTTATTGCCATGTCTGCTGGAAAAAAAGCAATTAATTTAAAACACAGTCATAGTACAGAACCGGCAATATATATATATATATATATTGACTTTCATAATGAGTCTTGTGTAATGTGGCTGTCTTGTTGTATTAAGCATGAAACTCCATTATGAAGTTAAAATCTTTAGACTGGACTTAAATAACACGCTTTCCAGTTCATGCATTTGAGCAAACAAAGGATGCATAATTGTTTGTGGAGTAAACTAGTTTATCTGCAGTTTATTAGGGTTAATATATATTATTCAGATACACACTTTTAACAGCTTCCCTTTTTAATATAACAGATTTTGGCAGAAAGTCCCATTCAATAATTGTATGTGAAAGTTAAAAGCAAACACTGAACTGTTGGCAAACATATGTCTGGTGTAATTATCTACTTTGTTTTTAGCTGGTAATAGAAATAGAGTAATAGAGTATAAAAAGGTATAGCACAACCAAAAGAAATCACTGAACCAGAACTGTGGTTTCATCTCCATTGTTTGTAATATGAATGCTAGATTGAATCTCATAATAAATTAATTGAGGCAGCATTAACACATAAAAGCAGAGCAGAGCGCTTAAAGTAATCTCACATCACTGAAAATAATTACAGCAATCATCAAGAGAAAGCGAGTGGTGTATTCATGGTCTCAACTTTACGAAAGTTTATATTTTCAGAGAATGTAAGCGTCTGTATATCAGCAAACATACATACACATATACTGTAGGTCAAATACTTAGTTGTAAAATGGTTACATTTAGAGGGTTAAATCAGCAGAATTGGCAACAACGCTGTAAAATGCATCACACACAGCCAAAGATTATGTTCATTGCATTAAAACACATGATCAACAAATGTCATTTCTTTATGACAAAGCAGCTCTAGACCAATTAGTGTAAAATATTAATTTCCATCAACTGGCCTGAAACTTCCACATGCCTCCATATTTTTGAGCTAGTACAGTAATTTAAAGGGTGTTGAATGTTTTAGAATAAATGGACAACATACCACTTTGCTTCTTCCCACTGTTTGCTGAGTTGTGATAAGATTGAACAACATGTCTGAGCATGACATTCATTTATATTTAAAGACCCAATAGAATGAAGCAGGATATAACAACAGCCTGTTTAATTACCTGCCAATAAAATGCCATTTCACCATCAAAAGCACCACTATTACTATTGATCAGTACTTGGGGTTAGATTTGATCAGTGTATAAGACCATGAAGGGCTATAGTTTAGATGAAACACATTCCCAAACTGGTATGCGTTTCTGTTTCTAAGAAATATGTGCAATCCACCTCACATTTAGATAATGGACAATCGCACCTTGAACAAAACGTATTCCCCTAGTAATCAGGATGAGAAATGTGTTTGAAATGCCTTTAACAGTCAGCTGTCGTGTCCTCCAGATCTGAAGCCAACCAACGATCATCATGTATCACTGTTGGGATTGGACATTTTGACCTGTTGGATTGTCCCTTGCGGACACTAAACCTTGCTATCAAAATGCCCTTGAGTGTCAGTAGTATTACTGATAAAGTGTCTGTCCTTCATCCGTGTCATTTTTCTGACAAGTATAGAGTGATACTGTCAAATATACCATTCTGAAAGTGAACTGAAAAATGACAGATGGCAATTAGATTTTTACATGTAATTTTACATAATATATATATATATTTTTGGATTATTGTGCATTCCATTTGTCTCGGAATTCAGAGCTCTGAGTTATTTTCCCAGTTCCGAGACTGGAACTGACAAATGGAATGCCCCCCGAACTCGGAGACTCGGACGAACTCAGAGGACCCTGAGTTCAGAAAGCAAGATGGCTGCGAAGAGCATCGACTGTTAGTATGCAGTGGGATTAAAGTTTTTTTTTAGCACTTTTGTCTTTTTTCTTTCCAGTTTAGTAAGTCGTATACACAATACTGTATTACCGTTGCCTTTAGGCATGATGCTACGATCCTGTTATGCATGAATTACTGCGTAATGTGTTGTTTATACACTGGTACAGCTAAAATTGGCTAGGTCGCTGCTGCTAACAACAACAACAACAACAATGGTCGATGTTGCTACAACAACACTGCCTAACGTTACAAACCAAGCAGAAATGTGAGCAGGAAATTGTAACGGAAAACACATAAAAACATTTTTGTTGATAGACTATTGTTTTGTTATCAATTTCAGTGGATCCAAGGGCTATACAAAGGGAGGTTACTAGCTTACACGGCTTTATTAACAAATCTAAAGGTCTAATAATGTATCGAGCATTTTGGTTTAAGCAGTCAAGGGCTACTTTACTCCTGTTATCTTGATTTAACAAGTTATCCATAACGTTAATATAACTTAGCTTCCTAGAAAAGCCCTCTGGTTAGAGAACATTTATTCGGAATATAGTAACGTTTTGTGATCATGTACTAAAATGTATGTTACACATAAACTCCGTTAGGCAAATTTATATTGTAAATATACATTTGTACTTCCATAGGGCATTGCCCTTTGTTTACACCGCTGGTTAAAACATGATTAACATGTTTTGATACAATCGGAAAATACACGGAAACATTAACATACCTTCTCCGCTTTCTGTCATCTTCCTCGAGGTCACTTAGGTGAAGGGCATATTTATTTTGTAGCTGTCTGTACTCCGAAAGAGCTAGTGCAACAATTACTTTCCTGGAGGTGTCCATATTTTTTTCCAACTTGTCAGGTTGTGTGTAAATGGAACACATCCAACTCAGATTTCGTGTTTTTTTAATGGATATTACGTTGATCCGAGCTCCGACTTCCGTGACAAATGGAATGCAGCATTAGTGCTTGCCTATGCGCCGCTAAGGCCATGTCCACACTAATCCATTCTCGTTTGTTTCGTAATGGTTTATAGCGCAATGCAATCTGTTCTGTGTGGTTGTTAGCGCGTTGCTAGGTATTATATGTGTTTAACGCATTGCCATATGTTCTGTGTGGTAGTTATTAGTTGTGTGTTTTTTAACATGTTTCCAGGTGTTCTTTGTGGATGTTAGTGCCTTGCTAGGTCTATTGTGTGGTTGTTAGCGTGTTGCTAGGTGTTCTGTGTGGTTGTTAGCATGTTGCTAGGTGTTCTGTGCTGGTTTTTAGCCCGTTGCTACATGCTCTGTGTGGTAGTTATTTGTTGTTATGTGTTTTTTAACATATTTCTAAGTGTTCTGTGTGGATGTTAGCTCCTTGCTAGGTTTATTGTGTGTTTGTTAGCGTGTTGCTAGGTGTTCTGTGTGCTTGTTAACATTTTGCTAGGTGTTCTGTGTTGGTTTTTAGCCCGTTGCTACATGCTCTGTGTGGTAGTTATTAGATGCTGTGTGTTTTTTAACATGTTTCTAGGTGTTCTGTGTGGATGTTAGTGCCTTGCTAGGTCTATTGTGTGTTTGTTAGCATGTTGCTAGGTGTTCTGTGTTGGTTTTTAGCCCATTGCTACATGCTCTGTGTGGTTGTTAGCCCGTTGCTTGGTATTATATGTATTTTAACACATTGCTACATGCTCTGTGTGGTAGTTATTAGTTGCTGTGTGTTTTTTAACATGTTTCTAGGTGTTCTGTGTGGAGGTTAGCGCCTTGCTAGGTCTATTGTGTGGTTGTTAGCGTATTGCTATGTGTTCTGTGTGGTTGTTAGCATGTTGCTAGGTGTTCTATGTTGGTTTTTAGCCCGTTGCTACATGCTCTGTGTGGTTGTTAGCCCGTTGCTTGGTATTATATGTGTTTTAGCACATTGCTACATGTTCTGTGTGGTAGTTATCGGTTGCTGTGTGATCTGTGTGGTTGTTAGCACGTTGTTAGGTGTTCTGTGTGGTTTTTAGCATACTGCTAATCAAATGTAATATAAAACATTTTGAGTACTCACCTATGCAAAACTCCCCGCCATGATGCTAGGGTGTTTTTATGTTTTCTAAGGCCACGTCTACACCAATCCATTTTTGTTTGTTTTGTTATGGTCTTTAGCATGTTGCTATGTGTTCTGTGCATGGTTGTTAGTGCATTGCTAGCTCTGTGTGGTTTTTAGCATGCTGCTAATTTTACATCAGATGGCAATATATATATTTTTTTACATTGCTTGCCCATGCAAAACTCCCTGCTATGATGCTAGGGTGTTTAATGTTTTCTAAGGCCACGTCCACACAACTCCATTCTCGTTTGTTTCGTTATGGTTTTTAGCGCATTGCTATGTGTTCTGTGTGGTTTAGCATGTTGCTATGTGTTCTGTACTTGGTTGTTAGCATGTTGCTAGGTGTTCTGTGTGGTTTTTAACATATTGCTAGAAGTTATGTGTGATTTTAAGGGTGTTTCTTGGTATTTTGTGTGCTTATTTTGTGTGTTGCAAGTTGTTCTTTGTGGTTGTTAGTGTGTTGCTACAAGGTTTTTAGTGTGTTATTAGGGGTTTTCTACAAGGTTTCTACATGGGGGGTTGGGGGGGATCACTTGCATCCAAATTGACACAAACATAGACAAAATATCACTTGACCATCACACTGTAAAAGTTTCACTGTAATTGGTGTATTTATGCATGTATTCCTTTTGTGTTTATTCAGCATTTATTTAAAGTTTCTGTTTTGTTTTTTTGGTTTTCTAGCTAATATACAGTGGGATTCACTAGTGAAAATGCTTCTTCATGCCACAATGAAGAATTTTAAATGTAATTTAATGCAAATGTTTTCATTACAAATTGTACAGTATTATCAGAGTAACAATTTGAGTAAAAGGTAGTTGTTTAGAAGGTGTTTGTTTCCCATGTTAAGAACAATGTGCATGCATTTTTAATTTGTAACATATTTAGATTTAAGTTTAACATGTTCTATAAGATGACCCCCAACCTAGGACATGAAGAAGGTGTCCCAGCTGAAACATCACCAGATTTTAGGGTTCCCCCACCTCTGAAATCCCAATTTAACCCCTGGCTGGACTGGTAATCTGGCATACTGGCATTTTCCCAGTGGGCCGACCTACTTTGGGGCAATGACCATCGAGAGAACCAAGCTTGAAACGTGCTGAATGAGCCACGATAAGCTAAAATGTGCCGTCGCGTTATGCAGAACGGACCACAAAACGCCACCACGATATGCAGAAAAGGACAGCCATGTTGCCATGTAAAATCCAAGGCCGATTTCTCTTCCCAGTCCAGCCCTGCCTAAAGCAAAACTGCCTAAAAACCCTTGCTGGGGCAGTATTAGTGAAAACACTCAGTAATTCACCAAAAAGCCCATTGACATATCTCATTCACAACACTACAGGGTGAGATTGCTGTAATATTCACGGCAAAATGTTAAGAGCATGAGTATCCCTTTGCTTGTTACTGCAGAAAATGACCCCTTTGCATCGGAAATAATTAATTTATTTTTTAAAAGGAAGCAGCCACAGCGGTTCTACTTCCTCTCTGCGCTCCATTATAAAACAGAATCTCAGGTCAAGGCAATCAGACTGCTTTAACAAATAGATCTGCTCCGTTATTAAGAACTAGACTCAGTGACTGTAATCAAAGCAATGCCTCAGGGAATGATAGCAAGATCTCTTTAACCACTGTAGGTAAGATTAGAAGCATCGAAAAACTGATACTGAGAAAAGATGGAGATGACGTAATATTGTTGGTGTAAGAGTTGTTATCATTAGTGATGCAAATCAGTATGATCTGGTTTATTACAATGCAGAGGATCAACATTTATTGGTTTTATTTTATTAATTTAAAAGCTGTTAATAAAAAACATTACTTCATATTAAAATGACACTTTTAGTAGCATTTTCATCAATATACATTACAACAACTGGCATAATTGCAAGCTTTGCTCTTTGTTATTTCAGAGTAAAAGACTTCATTGAAAGCAAAGAACCATTCAAATTCACTAAAGCAACTCGAAATGACAATGGTCTATTATTAGGTCGTTAGCAAGTCATGCCATTCGTACGCTGTTAGCTGGGCTCATAACACTCATATAGTTCAATCAAGATGATGTTGGCTCATAACTTCGGGTGAACTGGGATGGGGCCTTTCTGGTGCATTTCCTTCAGCCAAGAGATGAGGATTTTATTCAGCTCGGCAGGCCTGAAGAGGAAATGGAAACAGAATTAACTAAATACCATGTGATATTGCATGAAGGCTAGAGCTGACAATAGATTTAAGTAATCATTATTGCTTATTTTAGTGCATTTTTACTAACTGTAATTCAATAGTTGAATACAGGAATGGATATTTGTACTAGTAACAATGCAGTTATTGTTATCAAAATATACCGTAATAGTAAGGTTCACACATGTAGCCACTTTATCGCTTGATGTCGCTAGTCCTCTGCGTTCCTACTGCTGTCGCTCTAACGTTATTGGTGGACTGCACATCTGGCAATATCTTTAGAAAATCTTATCACAGATGAGACATTTTGCACTAAGATTTCATTCTTAATTGTACCTGCTAATGTACAGATGTGTATGACTTTTGTTCTTCTGCAAAGCACAAATGAGGATTTTTTTAGAAGAATATCTCAGCGCTGTAGGACCATACAATACAAGTGAATGGGTGCCAAAAGTTTGAAGCTCCAAAGTCCATATAAAGACAGCATAACACGTTAAACAAAAAAAATTAATCGCAGAAATCGGCACGCTTTTCCGAGCCCTACATCAAATCAATAACAAGATGAACAAACTATCAATGTATGAATTAAACTCACTCAGACTGCCGACAGTTTCTTTTCCACACATCATTGACATAAACTTTTCTCAACTCTCTGAAGTCGCCGGACACGCCAATATCTAGTCGCCAGAGGTCGCTCGTGTCACCAGAAGTCGCCAGCTCTCATTGAAAATGAACGATTGCTTTGTGATATTCTTTAAGCACAGTCAACGGCAGGGACATTCGTAGATGACGCGCCAGGACGCAGACTGTCAGCGTGTCTAGAAAACTAAGGCTGCGGAAGGATGCACTCCTACAAAATTATAATCAGACACTTCCAATATTGCACATCGTGTTAACATAGTAACCGAAAACCAGCTCCACACGACCCCTCTGCTTCAGAATATCTGAGATCATGTATTGATTACTGAAGTTCAGTGAAGGGTGGAGGGGTGGATGGAAGTGGACGGGTCAAGAGACATTCAAATATTTTACAGCTGCACAGGTCGAGTTATTAAACCCTCGGGTCAGCGCAGAGAGGACAGTTAAATCTGGTCAGAGCTGCTCTCTGAGTAGAAGCAGTAATTAGAACCACCACAGTAAATGGTGTCATTATGCTAATACTTGAAAATACAGAGATTCTGGTTAAAAGAAAATCGGCAATATTACTATTGCCTTTTCTTGGGGTTAAATTGAATGTGAGCTAAATGTCAGAAGCAGTTGCTGGCAAAGATGGCTGAGGCATCTATTTTTTACATCATATATCACAACATCTGTCAACTGGTCCCAGACCATCGTTCACACTTTAATAGGTGTGTTAGGTCAATTTTCACCCCTCGACCTCTTCTGCGGGTAATTTGTAGTAAAGCGGTTTCACAAAACTGTGCTAATTTTGCAATATACTATTACAGTGTTCTGTGGACTGTTGTTGTCTACTGGAAACATGTTAGCAGTGTGTTAAATATTCAATAACTTAGCATCCTCATCCCTCACATGTTTAATTTCCTCAATAATGTCCCTGGCATTGTGACATTATGTTCATGACCAGTACAGTAGGAACATTTCCCAGTAATGTCTCATTACTGCACTGATAAGTATATATAGCAGAAAAGATTAAGTGATTTGGAGTGGTGGTGGTGTAGTGGGCTAAAGCACTGAACTGGTAATCAGAAGTTTGCTGGTTCAATCCCCACAGCCAGCACCATTGTGTCCTTGAGCAAGGCACTTAACTCCAGGTTGCTCCGGGGGGATTGTCCCTGTAATAAGTGCACTGTAAGTCACTTTGGATAAAAGCATCTGCCAAATGCATAAATGTAAATGATTTCTACATTTGATGAGTTATATTTTAAATAGGGATGAAACGGTTACCGGTTTCACGGTAAACCACAATAATATTCCCCGATGTTAGTATAACCGTGTCACATTTAATTATCATTAAAACTGTGCGAGATTATCATGATTGGTAAAACTCGCGGTAAATGCTGTCCACACACCCAACATGAGTCTGACGTATGGGTGCAGCATGCAACATTGTTGTTGTTGTTGTTTTTTTTGCGTGAAAACATGGTGGAAGGCAATGACAGCGCTCAGGAGAATTTCCAACCTACCTAGACCAAATCAGAAGTGTGGTCATATTTAGGATTTTATAAGAATGCTGAGTTAGTAGAAGATGGTAACTCTGTCTGCAGATCTTGCCAGAGGAAAGTCGCTGCGAAATGGGGCAATGCGTCCGTTGGCAAGTCATCTTCGTGACAACCATCCATCACTTATAGTGCATACAAGTAAGTATGCTCAGTGCATGAGCAGGGGAAAAGTAAGTAGTTGGACACAATATTTAATTGGGTTGAAATCATTTCTTATCTCACTTGTAAAAAAACGCAAGCTTCCGCAAAGAAAAAGTTCCTAGCTAGTGCGTCGCTTTGATGCAAGACAAACAAACAAGTAAACAAGACAGTAAAAATACCAAAAACATGCAACATTTAAATGATGTACATTCATACCACTAATACAAGGCTTTTCAAATAATTACGGGGACATGAAATAGTGATTTGAGATGAATGTTTTCAAATTTTACATGTTCTTTAATTATTTTATAATCTGTTGCAGTCTACAAAACAATCGTCCAATACAAATAATGAAGTCCTCCTATTTATCAAATATAAAACCTATTTAAATGATTTCCGTGTGTGTATATCAGTACATATTGTACATTTTCGGCACATTTTAACAATACCGTGATAATACTGATAACCGTGATAGTTTTGGTCACGATAATCGTGATATGAAATGTTCATACATCTCTCATTTTAAATTCTGCATCTAATGAATGCTCTAGCTTATAAGTAAATATTATTTATGACATTACAATTCATTATTATGTAACAACCATAAAGTAGAAAACCGTGTCATATTTATTTGCTAATTTGAGTAAATTTCACAGGTGAATCACATAAGTACATTTTTGAAGCTGGTGTTCCTAGAATGCACCGGGCTTAATAAATAGTGAGCTTGCATAGTTTCACTGTTTGCAAGTATATTTACACTGTTTTTATTGTTGATTTTGTTAGGTTTGGTAACTTCTTATTTTGTCAAGTCTGAAGATCATTTTCTACTCAGAATTACCTGTTGATGATACAAAAATAAATATCTGTTGATTGTTACCGTTATCGTGCTTTATCGTCTGCACATGCTTTAATCATCTGCCAAAATAGCGCAATTTATTTCAAACTTAATTTCAGTCCGTATAATATATTTATTATAGATCCTACATACAGTAAACATTTATAAATATTTGATTTATTATGAATCATATATATGAATTATCTTTACTTGGGGGAATTTCGCAGCAAATACATGTACATTAGAATTGAAATGTTTAAGTTAAATTGACTCAAATCTTAATAGTCATTTTTTTCAGTGCATAATATATCTGGATGCATTAGTTCTCATTCTCATTACGTAATACAGTAATTTATGCTTTGTATAGGCAAAATACGATTTAATTGTTTTCTTTTGAATTTTGGGGAATTATAGTATGACTCAAGACACCTTCTTGGCAGATTTTGGGAGATTCACTCTTGTGCTGTTGTGTCAGGGTTGCAGAAAACGAAAAAAAAAAAAAAATATATATATATATATATATATATATATATATATATATCTTATGTGCTTTAACCTTATAGCTGACCTCTCTCTATCTTTGTCATGTTCCTATTATTCATCTGATTGGCTGGCTGAACCTGTTTGAAACCTGATGGAAAGCCTGAATCAGAGCTTTCCTTAATTTAAAATAAATGCCATAAACATTAGTTCTGATCTCTCCGCTCTCCTCCTTATGAAAAACTAAACAGCTACAAGTGATGAGGAATTATGCATAATTTATAACACAAATTACACTTAAAAAAATCAAATCAATGGAAACTTGCTTAATGAAACTTGCTTAATTGTCATGCAAATATTGTCACAATACAATGACATTTATTTTACATTTGTTTTGATTATGGGGTGAAATATAACCTAGATATGTTCTAGTTCAAACCAACCAAAGCTCTGAAAATGGTATCAGATATAAAGCCCCTTATATAACAACTGTTAGCTGAAATGCTAAAGGTCAGAGAGTCCGTTGATTAATTTTCCTGATACCTTTCTGACATTTAAGCAGCAGTAATTTATACTTGTTGCTATATGGATGTTTGATTATGTTTAATGTCAGTAAATCTGTAATGCAAACTCATTAGTCTCGTAGTCCAGTGTCCACACTCCTCAATGTGGCCTCTCGTAAGGTTTGGCACCTTTAGAAAACAAACATACAACATACATGTCCAATACATGTCCAGTGGTATTTAATGATATTACACATGCAGTCTTATGCCGTTCATGTCGTGCCAAAATTAACATAATAACAAGTTTCCAACTAGTTCAAACATGCAATTTGGGATTTTATGAAAGCTCTGACTTCTGCCACTTGATCGCTGTGTAGTAATTATTAACTAAGGGTGTGTTCACACTTGGCAGCTTATCTGAGTCACCATAAATATTACATTTTAAAGAATTTAAATCGTTCCATGATCGCAAGCCCTTGCGATATGCATATAGCAAAACATTTGGGATATGTCAATAAACCCGATATATTCTGCAGCCCTACCATATAGTCATAACAACTTGCAGTATAAATAGTGTTATAATGGACAGGATAGTAGGTTTGGTCTTGGCTGTGTTGCACATACAGTGAGGAAAATAAGTATTTGAACACCCTGCTATTTTGCAAGTTCTCCCACTTGGAAATCATGGAGGGGTCTGAAATTGTCATCATAGGTGCATGTCCACTGTGAGAGACATAATCTAAAAAAAAAAATCCAGAAATCACAATGTATGATTTTTTAACTATTTATTTGTATGATACAGCTGCAAATAAGTATTTGAACACCTGTCTATCAGCTAGAATTCTGACCCTCAAAGACCTGTTAGTCTGCCTTTAAAATGTCCACCTCCACTCCATTTATTATCCTAAATTAGATGCACCTGTTTGAGGTCGATTAGCTGCATAAAGACACCTGTCCACCCCATACAATCAGTAAGAATCCAACTACTAACATGGCCAAGACCAAAGAGCTGTCCAAAGACACTAGAGACAAAATTGTACACCTCCACAAGGCTGGAAAGGGCTACGGGGAAATTGCCAAGCAGCTTGGTGAAAAAAGGTCCACTGTTGGAGCAATCATTAGAAAATGGATGAAGCTAAACATGACTGTCAATCTCCCTCGGACTGGGGCTCCATGCAAGATCTCACCTCGTGGGGTCTCAATGATCCTAAGAAAGGTGAGAAATCATCCCAGAACTACACGGGAGGAGCTGGTCAATGACCTGAAAAGAGCTGGGACCACCGTTTCCAAGGTTACTGTTGGTAATACACTAAGACGTCATGGTTTGAAATCATGCATGGCACGGAAGGTTCCCCTGCTTAAACCAGCACATGTCAAGGCCCGTCTTAAGTTTGCCAATGACCATTTGGATGATCCACAGGAGTCATGGGAGAAAGTCATGTGGTCAGATGAGACCAAAATAGAACTTTTTGGTCATAATTCCACTAACCGTGTTTGGAGGAAGAAGAATGATGAGTACCATCACAAGAACACCATCCCTACTGTGAAGCATGGGGGTGGTAGCATCATGCTTTGGGGGTGTTTTTCTGCACATGGGACAGGGCTGACTGCACTGTATTAAGGAGAGGATGTATTGCGAGATTTTGGGGAACAACCTCCTTCCCTCAGTTAGAGCATTGAAGATGGGTCGAGGCTGGGTCTTCCAACATGACAATGACCCGAAGCACACAGCCAGGATAACCAAGGAGTGGCTCTGTAAGAAGCATATCAAGGTTCTGGCGTGGCCTAGCCAGTCTCCAGACCTAAACCCAATAGAGAATCTTTGGAGGGAGCTCAAACTCCGTGTTTCTCAGCGACAGCCCAGAAACCTGACTGATCTAGAGAAGATCTGTGTGGAGGAGTGGGCCAAAATCCCTCCTGCAGTGTGTGCAAACCTGGTGAAAAACTACAGGAAACGTTTGACCTCTGTAATTGCAAACAAAGGCTACTGTACCAAATATTAACATTGATTTTCTCAGGTGTTCAAATATTTATTTGCAGCTGTATCATACAAATAAATAGTTAAAAAATCATACATTGTCATTTCTGGATTTTGTTTTTAGATTATGTCTCTCACAGTGGACATGCACCTACGATGACAATTTCAGACCCCTCCATGATTTCCAAGTGGGAGAACTTGCAAAATAGCAGGGTGTTCAAATACTTATTTTCCTCACTGTATAAGACAAGAGGTGGTGCTGGGGAGGAGGAGGGTTTCACAGAGAAAATCTTGTAGTGTGCTGCAGTAAAACTGGCTTACAAAAACCAAAACCAAAAAAAGGTAATTTAAACATTATACAAACACTAATTGATTGGCTTAACAGAGTACTTGTCAAAGGACTCATGAGAGTTTCATGACTGAACTTAGGATATTTTATTCTATGTAACATGAAGTCATTTCAACAACACTTGCTGCTGTCACTCAAAATAAAAATCACACATTTGTCCTTCCAATAAAACCTCTACTATAGTGGGAAAAACAATGTGGACCTTTGTACGATAAATGGCATATATGTGTGTAAAAGGACACAAATTGTGTCTTTGACAATGTGCATCCCTTCCACCTCCACCGTGATTTCCCCTTGTTTATTCTCAGCACTAGGGGTTTATGTGTCTAGAGATGTCCACCTGCCCCAGCAGCCCACGCAGTCATTAGGATGCAGCGTATGGCTACCTGAGCTTGAGTAATAACATTTGTGATTCATGACTCGAGGATCACAGTCCCGGATGGCAGACCTTTAAGTGGCCCTCATTATGATGCCGGGTCATTCAGCACCAAATGTACAACTCGACTCTTTGATCTCCATCAGTGTGGCTTTTTGATGGCAATGATAAACCATGTACATATCTACAAGATATTAATGCTTCTTTATGAGAAAAGGTGGTCACTTGATATATCTATCTATCTATCTATCTATCTATCTATATAATAATGCAAAGAGATTCATGCATTTTTAATTGTGACTTAACTGTAACTACTGTAACTACTTTTCTCTGCTATAAGGCACTAGCCTGCCATTGGGAGTAACTTGGGGTTCAGTGTCTTGCCCAAGGACACTTCAGCACGTGGAGTCATGTAGACCGGGATTCGAAACACCAACCCTGCGATTAGTGGCCGACCAACTCTACCACCTGAGCCACAGCCGCCCCTATAGTACAGAACAGCCATATCCCAGCCTAGACTGGTTAGCGCCATTTGGAAAAACAGAAATGTATGTTGATCTAGGCACAAACTAGATACAAACTTTAATACAAAGCTAATGTATGTCATTGTGATGAGGAGGGCGGGGCCGGGCCATGACTACACACACCCGGCCCCCAATCGGGCTAATCAGCCGAGGAGTGGGATAAACGCAGCCGGATGCGGCAGTACGGGAGAGAGAGAAAGCCACACGCAGCTGCTATGTGTGTGTGTTTGTGTCTTTTTGTTTACATTAAATATTACTTTGACGCTTCGTCCGGTTCCCGCCTCCTCCTTCCCGGGTTTCGGCACCAGTGTAACAGGGTTAAAATGAGCAAGGAGGAGGCGGGAACCGGCTGAACAGTTCACTTATAAATGGTTTGTCATCCATTATTCCTTACTTATGTACTTTCCAAATTTCTGGAAGGGACAGAGTAGCATCAGTATATCTATTTGTCAAATGCAATTAAAATTTTGCACACACACAAAAAAGAAGCAATAGACCAATATGTCGGCCAACAAGTTAAATTATATTTGGCCGATAATTTTGAGTAAATATTGTGTTTTAGAGTCGTTCTGGTGAAACTTCACAAAACCATCAAGGTGCATCGTGCATGATTTTCCCTAGTAGCTATTGTGTAAAATAAGCAATTTTGTGTGCATCTTATTTGCTATTATTAAATAATGTAATATACAATATATCAGAATTATATCAACCACCTTGTTACCATCGGTATCGGCATTAAAAACCCATATCCGTCGAGCAATTACTGTATGCATTTTAATACCTGATGCAACCACATCCATGTTACAGGATCATAGATCTTCTCATACACTTTCAGAAAACATAAACCATTGTATTTTGAAAGTCCTTTACAGTCACACAGAGACTAATGGGACCAAAAACACTTTGATCAATGTACTTCATGAAACCTACAGAGAACAATGTGTCATTTACAAGAAACATGTTGAAACAGACAAATATCATACACTTTGAGTTAAGTGATGTTTGTCTAGTCGGGTTAAGAACAGACCAACATATTTTGCATAATTTTCCAGAACATTTGATGCAGCCAACAAGTGTAATATTTAAGCAATAATACATGCATCCATTTAAATTTTGGCATTTCTGTTTTTTGATGGTAGTTTCTCACCTCCCGATAAGCAGTTAGCTCCATGGTCCAGTGTGATTATTAATCCCCGTAAAGCTATGATTCAATTTAATATATACATAGTCTGTATGTGCTGCGCACTTCAGAGTAATCTCTGTCTCTGTCATCTCACAAACAAGAGCTGCATGATGATGATCATGATGAGGTATTTTAAGTGTATGAGCGGACGACTCATATTGAAGCACGCATCACTAGCAGATTTAATTTTATTCAATTAAATCAGACTTTTTTTTTGTTTAATTATCACACTAGGACATATCAAAAACATTATTTGATTAATTGTACATTAATTTTCGTCCACATATGTCGTATTCCACGACATTCTGCGTTTTATTGCCATTTTTACGACTAGATTCTGTGTTATAAACTGGCTCCAATCATTGATTTATTGAAAATTAATTAACATCTTGAGGTATTATGGCTGAATCACCATGCTACCATCCCAGTGTGATATTTTTCACACAGTGGTCTGATTATAACTCACAGGGATAAAACTCATGAGGACCGGAAAAGGTGAGACAACCACTGATCCACGAACATCCTGATCCTTCTCCTTTATTAAAATTTGCATGATAAATCTACTGACTTCAGTAGACTTTTGAAGCATTATCAGAACAAAGCAGGTGTACAGTATAATTTTCCTACAGTATTTAAACTGCTGAGCATGACTTTTATCAGAAAAGACAACAATAATAGCAAAAATAACAATAGTAATATTTTTGAGCTTTTCAATGAAAATCATTGAAAAGTGCATTTCACATGAGTTGAGTCGAGGCATCAACGCTCTGCTCAATGCTGGCATCAATCGGTGCTTTGCCCTCCACATGACAAGCGTTACAGAAAGCACCACGGAGGGGCGAATTTACAAGCTTGCCACAAGAAAGCGGGAGGTGTGCACAATAAACAATGAAAACATGTATTTGGAAGAGAAAAAATTCTGCAATTGCTTTGATTGCAGAAAATAAAAAGAGGACACATTTATGCTGTCACATTAAAATTGCTGACAATGTGAATGGGGCCATAGACTTTAATGTACATTTACATTTATGCATTTGGCAGACGCTTTTATCCAAAGCGACTTACAGTGCACTTATTACAGGGACAATCCCCCCGGAGCAACCTGGAGTTAAGTGTCTTGCTCAAGGACACAATGGTGGTGACTGTGGGGATTGCACCAGCGACCTTCTGATTACCAGATTACCAGTTATGGTGCTTAGACCACTACACCACCACCACTCTATGTATTCGGCAGCGCTGACAGGAGTCTTGTGAAAGCCCCTCAATGTGTATAAACATCAGTCACTTTTACGCATGAATAACTCTTCCTCCCATTTCTCTCTGTGATGATCACGGTAGACTCTATTGCTGATGCTGAAGTAAATTAACAACATGTCCTCTAATGCGCTCTAAAGCTGCGTTCACACTGCCAGCAACATTGCGCAAGACAGCGACACCATCCCATTTATTTTCAATGAGAGCACAGCGACTTCCGGCGACACGAGCTGTCGCGACCGTTGGCGACTAGGTGTGGGCATGTCCAGCGGCGCGACAAAGTTGAGACAAGTTTAACTTTATTCAAATGAAGAACGACTTACGGGAGCGACAGCCAATACGAGAGAAGACGGAAGAGCTCACGTGATCCTTCTCTCTCTCTCTCAGCTCCTGCAGTAATGGAAAGATCAGGTGACCCACCCTCTGCAGCAGCTCATCAAACTGGGTCCTGCCAAGCCTGAAGTTCTGCTGGAACCGGACTTCATCCAGCCGCAGCTCCTACACCAGCCGGTGGTACTCGCCGTGCTGACTCCGAGATTGAATGGTGGACCCAGACAGCGTTTGCGTTTTCGCCCTGCAGATAAACAGCCGCTATGGCAAAGAGCACGCCTTGTTTCTCGTTCATCTTTGATATAAAGCATTTTATGTACCGATTCCATTTATATTTAGTCTTTTCCCTCCAAAATGTTTGTTTTTAGCGGCAAGAAAACTGATTCGCTTTCAACAGCAATGGAATGACATCCGTGAATGTCATTTATAAACGTTACTAGGCAACCAGTAGTGGGAACTCCCACTAGCGACCTAACCGCCAGCCACTGGCGACCAGCAGCAACAAAGTCACTGGCAGTGTGAACGCAGCTTAAGTCCTCATGGTGGCGTAGTGAATCACCTCAATCCAGGTGGCGGAGGACGAATCTCAGTTGCCTCCGCGTCGGAGACCGTCAACCCGCCCATCTTATCACGTGGCTTGTTGAGCGTGTTACCGTAGAGACATAGTGCGTTTGGAGGCTTCACTCTATTATCCGCAGCATCCACGCACAAATCACCACCCACCGAGAGCAAGAACCACATTATAGCGATCACAAAGAGGTAACCCCATGTGACTAGCAACCGGGTCAGTTTGGTAGCTTAGGAAGCCTGGCTGGAGTCACTCAGCATGCCCTGGGATTCAAACTAGCGACTCCAGGAGTGGTAGTCAGCGTCTTTACTCGCTGAGCTACACAGGCCCCTCGATAGCTATTTTTGAATGGATAAAACATATAGAGTCCTGCAACCCTGACCATCAGTCTTGATGATGGTGTTATTTCTAAGGTTAAATACATTTACAAAACATGTGCAATTTCAAACTTAAGCATCCAATCCCATTACTCATGAGTCTCTTTGACCAATTTATTAAAGAAGATTTTATGAACGTGCTAAAGCAAAACAAGACACACCATCTTATCCAGAAACGTCACCAGATCCTAAAATACCAAAAGAGAGCCAAAAGAATCTGTTATTTGTGTAACATTGCAGAACGGTGAACAAATAATGATGATTTACATAGATACATTTTTCTTACCAGCATAATCTGTTCCTGAGAGCATTCCTCAATGTCTACACAGACGGATAAATAAAACAGAACAGAGTTATACTATGTGCTGTCTTCTTTCATATTGTAACTATACTGTAATAATGAAATGGATAGTCATATGGGTGAATAAATAAACTCAAACTCATCATGCATGAGCATTGATTCTCATTTATATTCTCTGCATGGAGCCACAGTTATCACAGGGGAAAGAGCGAGCTAGATTCCTTTTGGGTATTTATTTAAGTTACCTGAAATTCATGCTGCTTTTCAACCGAATGCATGACATTTG
This sequence comes from Xyrauchen texanus, assembly GCF_025860055.1. Classification (NCBI taxonomy): domain Eukaryota; kingdom Metazoa; phylum Chordata; class Actinopteri; order Cypriniformes; family Catostomidae; genus Xyrauchen; species Xyrauchen texanus. The sequence continues at coordinate 3,127,672 of NC_068297.1, forward strand.
AGCGAGTCTCGCAGGCACACGTTGAAAACCAACTCTCTGCAGCAGTTTTTAGAATCTCGCACTTGTGTTTTTACTAGAATAGAGTCCTTTACAGATAGAGTGTTTTTAGGGATTTAATGCGATCACAACAAAGGTAGGCCTCCTGGTGCATAGTTCGTTCAAACGTACCCACATTGACGTCAAAAGATGATAAAAACAAGCTGTTCTTGCCGTGTAAAAATGCACGATGATGGAAAACATCTTTGGTTGAAATAACCTATTATAGATAACTGCTCATGTTTACATGGCAACGCAATTTCCTGTATTTCTTGCTTATTTACTGGACCCTGTTTATCCTCGATCACAGGATGCCAAGAATATGTATAAATAAATAAAACATTAAAAGCATGCATATTAGCTTGACGACTTTCTGGAAAAGACCAAGCATTTTGTTGGCTATGGAGACAATTTTAAGCCCGTTGGTGTTTGCATTTAAATTATCTGTCTACTTGGTTGGTCTTGGTTTACGTTAATTATTTACTTGATATTTAAAAACATATTTTTTAACACGTGGTTAAGCAACAATACAAAAGTAATTTTTAAAGGGCTTTAGGGCTCCTTTATAGACTGATTTATGAAGCTTTTTGCTGCGATAACACCTAATTACGGTACCAAAATCCTATCAATCATAGGGTTGGGTACTGATTTCAAGATTTGATCAGATTCCAACAAGCTCTTGATTCGATTCTGATTATTTCGGGTGTATTTCTGTTATAATGGCCTTCTTGCTTACATAAGAAAGAAATCTAATGCTGTATATTATATAGGAAATATTAATTACAAAATTTAACAACAGAGCCCACTCTACGCAGATCAATTGCTATTTCTTTAACAGATATAGCAATCAACACAACCAAAACTGAAGTCAACTTTATAGTAAAAAGGTAGATCTCGCTATTTTAATCAATATTGGGAATGTTCAAATGTAGATCGAATCAATATTTTAAATCGATATTTGCGGGACGGGGCTCAACTGGTGGTGGTGGGGTGGTGGAGGTTGCAGTGTTAGCACACTGAAACAGCAATGTGATAGATTGTGAGCAGACTTATAAAGCAATGGCTTGCATGTGATTGGCTAGGAATTACCCAGCTAATGATGTGATGATGTACAGCTGCTAGCCTTTCCGCTAGAACTACGCTGCTCTTCCATTTATGGTCACACACGTCTGACGCCTCTCAAGAGCAAGATGACAGGGGTTTGGTTGGGAATGACAATGTGCCTGTGGGTCAAGATATTGTGAACATTTATGCAGTGCTAAAGAAAATCTCGACCGGGATGGAGGGCCTCGTGGAAATACGACAAGCGTCCACAGCTATGGAGGTGAAAATTTCCGCCCTGATCACAAGAATGGACGAGTTGGGACTGTTATGCGTGAGGTTGAAGTGCATTTTTTTTTTCTTTTTTTCTTATGTATTTTTTCTCCCCAATTTGGAATGCCCAATTCCTAATGCGCTCTAAGTCCTGGTGGTGGCCTATTGACTCGCCTCAATCCTGGAGGCGGAGGACGAATCTCAGTTGCCTCCATGTCCGAGACTGTCAATCCATGCATCTTATCATGTGGCTTGTTGAGCACGTTACCGCGGAGTGGTAGCGCGTGTGGAGGCCCACGCTATTCTCAGCAGCATCCACGCACAACTCACCACGTGCCCGTTATAGCGACCACAAGGAGGTTACCCTATGTGACTCTACCCTCCCTAGCAACCAGGCCAATTTGGTTGCTTAGGAAACCTGGCTGGAGTCACTCAGCACGCCCTGGGATTTGAACTTGGGAACTCCAGAGATGATAGTCAGTCATGTCTTTACTGTCTTTAATTCTGAAATGATTTATCTTAGTTACATTTTTTACACAAAAACCTGCTGTTTTAACAGGGGTGTGTATCCGCTGTAATTTCAACACAAATCAATATTTTATGTCCATTTATTCATTTATTTGGTTAGTAGCCTCCAGTCTCTTATTTGGAGTCCAAGTCAAGTCTCAAGTCCATGTATTTTCAACTTCTGATAAATGCGTCTTGAGTGAGAGTTTCAGGCTTGAGTTTCCATTTTTGGATGCACATCATCAGATATTCAAGTTGTTGTTTAAAGGCTTGTAATCCTGAAATGTTTTTGCATCAGTTGAGAAGATCAGTAGATGTTCACTTGAGGTTCCTCACCTGATACCTCCAGGAGAACCAACTCTCTGGGAACCCATGGCAAAGAAGAACAGGTGGCCCATCTCCCATGTCCACGTAGTGGATCTTCATCCTAGGATCAAAAACGTAAGAATACTCTCTCTCTACCACCGTTTCTATCAACAGCATCCTACCATTGATACATGATACTGCAAGTATTGTAAATTACCTTAATATTTGCATATCCATGAATGACATTTTCTGGATCCCAAAACATTGTTTGAACATCTTTGGTGACCTGTTTTCCGTTTCAGTATACACGCCAACCCAGTGACAACTTTAGATAGAGAACTTGTCATCGTCATCATTTTTGTTTTTACACAAGCTTCCAAGAAGCTGCTACACAGCAAACTGATCTAAAATGGCATGGACTGGAATTCATGCATTAGTATTCATTTGTTTAGAATAAACTATTCCTGTAAGCTTTTGGATTTCCCCAAGAGCTTCAGTAATGTCATTGATCTGAACAGAAGTTATTCCCAAACCTTCAGCTGCCTTGATACTCTCTTTACCAACGTCCAGCCAGAACACCTTAAAACATAAATGATTTATAAGACAGATCAATATTAATCTAGCACAGTGGCTCTTAATTGGTGGCCAAAAAATGGGCCTCAGGTCTGTTCTCAAAAAAACAAAGCAAAATGCAAATAAGAAATTGCAATTAACCATATAATCGTGCATGGTTAAAATACCTTAATAAATAGCCTTAGGAATTTTTACAAAGGAGGGAGGAAAAAATGCCCTTTTTTGTTGTTGTTATTGTTGTTGACGTCAAAGCCTGTACGTCAAACTGTATTTTGGCGCCAATGCATCAGTCACTATAGGTAGAATGTAGCCAAATGAACAGATGCCAACGTGGACAGGTTGGGCAACATGTCTCCATCCTCAAAAACCAGGACCAAAACTACACAAGGTAAAAGAAATGATGACCCAAGCTAAATTAAATACAGTTTCACTTGCAACAAGGATAAACATGGTTTTTACCAACCACAATGAGTCTTGTGCAGTGAATTACTGGCTTAAAAAACATTATTTAAAAAAAAACTACAATGTTGGATTTTTGTTTGATAAACATTTGCAACTGGGTCACGACCAACTTTACAAATAAAGTTTTAGCTTTATGAAAAAAAAAATGTCTAACCATATAAAAACCACACCGTGTGTTATCCTTTCATTATAAAATACTTTGAATCAATTCATTAAAATGCATCTAGTTATTAGGTTGTTACCAGGGTCAGAAATTAAGAGAAATTTCGGGGCAAAAATACCACCAAAAATGCCCCTGAAATTCAAAATATGGGGAGAAAAATTGACCTCATAACGAATTTTTTTTATTTTATTATTTTGTAATATCAGATACAGTGGTTCTCAATATTCAACTTTAGTTCTTGTTATACATATTGGGCATAAAATATGAGTTGATGTTGATTTAAATCTTAGGGTAAGCGGTAATAATTTCTCATTCTTGATCATTTTATGAATTATTTATTAAATATTCGACATTTGGATTTTAAAAATGAACACATAAAGGTGTTAATCTTCCTGGAAATGAAATCCAGGGGGCAAAATTGCCCCTTAATGTAAAAGTAAATTTTTGACACTGGTTGTTACGTATAAAATTAACCAAAAATATCAGATGATACCACCATAACAGAAAAATGAGTTGCACATTTTCAATATTGGGGCATTTTTGCCTCGAGCCCCCATTTATATGAAGTATAACAAGAATTATATGTCTCATCTGAACCGACTTCTTGTGGTTTAACAGCTAGTTTCTCGAGAGCATTGTTGAAGATTTTGCGCTCAGGGATTCTGACACCAGCATGGCTCTCGAGAACAGCGACGATCAGGGCAGGTAATCCGGCATACCGGGCATTTTCCTGGTGGGCCGACGCACTTTGAGGCCAATTAGGGGCGGACTGGCCATCGGAAGAACCGAGCCAGCCAGTGGGTCGGTCGCGAAACGGGCCGAATGGGCCACGATAAGCTAAAATGAGCTGCCGCGTTATGCAGAACGGACCACAAAACAGTGCAGCGATATGCAGAAAAGCACAGCGAACAACTTGTGGGCCAGTTGCCATGTAAAATCCCGGAGCGATTTCTCTTCCCAGTCCAGCACAGGTGGCAATGCCTTAAGGGAGAAAAAAACAATTATCAAGTAGGCATTAAAAGATCCATCGGTAGAAATGCAGTCTCAAATTGCAGTGAGTTGAATGATGCAAAAGCAACACACCATGGCTGAAGCATCAAGCACTGGCTTGTTGAATTCCACCTGACTGATTTAATCTAAAAGTGTCTCAACTGAGAACTGGGCAGGTAAAGACAAACCCTGATCGGCTGCCACCTTCTGACATTCAGCTTCAAACTTCAAAAAGAGTCAGAGTAATCTTCCCTTTCTCTGAATGATACAGAGCAATCTCACTGTCAGGTGTTGTAATGACATTTTTTATGAATCCCCTTGAACAAAACACATAGTCTTCTGTTAAAGCAGTTATGCAGTTAACAGTTATTCTAATAAAATAAGATGTTTATTTAAAAATGCATACCTTGAAATACAAAGGGTTTCCTCAAATTCCTGAAAAGTCTTGGCAAGGTGAGGGGTCACAACACCACCCCATAAACTCAACAACAAAGCCTCTCTCTTGGCGAAAATTCGTAGAAGCGAACAGTAGTAATCTACTATGGCGAAGGCATAGCTAATGAATATTCATAATGTAACGTGACGTTTTCCCAGTAGGCATATGTGATTGGCTGTTGGGCAAATTATGTAAGTGGGCGTCATGGTCAGTTGGCGGGTAAACGAATCCCGCTGTAGTGATGGCTTATGCTATGAATATTAATTAGAATGCGTCCTAAACGTACCATGAAGGTTACCAGGCAACGTCTCAGGACATATTGATTATGAACCAAGCCTTCGCCATAGTAGGACTCGAAAGGAGAGCGCGTAAATTTGAAATTAGGCAACTGACAAGATTATTTGAATGAAAACAAAATTCGCTATCCATCGTTCAGTTAAATGTTTATTTTTTTAATTTATTATTATTATTATTTGTATTTTATTTATTTTTTAATGAAAAAATATATAATAATAATAATAATAACAATAAAAACACATTTATATTAATTATTATCCTTCCGATTTATTCCGTATTATTCCGAGTAAACTATACTAAAATATTTTTTTATATTTCACAAAACTAAAAAGCTTAGTGCTCGTGCTTAATATCTTTTTTCTATATATAATATGTGTAAATGTTTTTCTTTTTCATATAAAATAGGCTTTAGTGGTGAGTTTGCTTTCTACAGAGTGCCTAGACTTTTTTCCAAACGTCATTCATCAGGCAGGAAACGGTGCTTTGATATGATTGGCTATTTCTAGACACCATACAATAGTATTATTTATTTTTGAGTAATACGTTCGGTCCTCTAAAATATTCGGAAGGTGCATTTCAACTCAATTGTCACTCCACCCACGAAAGCTCCATGGAGACGCTCCAGAACCTCATTGGCTGAATGCATCCCCATCACTCCAACACTGGAGCTCACAGACTGATTCCAGCACCAGAAGACCATCAGAGGCACAACATGACCATAATATGACAACAACCATGACAAAATATCACAAACATTTCTAGCGCACTTCGACTTCTGCATTTGAATATGGGGCGAAATCATCCATTCATTTTGTATTTGAAGACTCTGTTGCTGTTCTTTCTTATTGTGGGAAAGGTTCAACCTGGTAAGCGCACACATTTCTTTTTTTTTTTTTTTAGTGAAATTAGAGTTGATTTTTAATGCATTTATTGTTTTGGAACTAAAGAAAATCTAATATTCAATGCTGAGGTTAATTATAATGATGATTGATGTAGCCTTAAATTGCAATATGTATTTTGTTTAATACACTGCATTGACAAATCTAATCAAAAGTTTTAGATGTAAAGCAATCAATAGTAATATCCGTGTTTGATGCATAAGTTAATTAATATTTAAAGTCATTCTTGCAATGCAGTGTATATATAGCAAACATTCACTTATACAGTAGTTCAACCTGCCAATATTTTAAAATCAATATAAAGTGTACTTATATTGCAACTAAATATGTACAGTGGGATCCAAAAGTGTGAAACCACATTGAAAATCCGAGATTTTATTTATTTATTTATTTTCATATAAGCAATTAAATAAACACAAAGGTTTAGCATTTTTGAAATAAATAAATAAATAAAACAAAGAACAATTATGACATAAAATCCAGTGCATGCTGCCATTGAAGCCAAACGGGTATTTTTTTGTTCAAATATTGAATAATAAAAAAATAATAATACAAAATAATTTCCACTAGTGGTCTCAGACTTTTTTTTAAATATTTATTTATAAAAAAAAATGTTTTTTTTTAGATTCATGCATTTAAATTTCACAACAAAATGTCATCAAATTGAATTGTTTAATGCTTAACAAAATTAAACTAATAAAACTTAAAATATATTTTTGTATTTATTTTTTTATTTAATATTACTCAATTAAATTAGATGTATTTTTTAAATTTAATTGTGTTAATCGTAAAAATGATGTTTGAGTGTTAAATAATAATTCTGAAAATATAATATTTATTAACATTTATTAAAATAATAATTAATAATGTTGAGTTAAATAATTATGTTATTTAACATGCACAATTGTTCCTTGTCCAAATGTGACTCCACTCAGCTTCGTATTTTAAGTTTCCACCCTCTGTATCAAGAAAAAAAGCCACATCACAAATCACAGGAAGGCTGGATTAATTAAAGCTGACTGCAGTGATTAAAGAATGAATAGTAATTACAATGAGGAGGCGGATCCGCATGACCATTTTACTCAGCCATAACTCAGTTAGTGTGAAGTGACCCCAAATGCCACCCATTCAATATTATTCATCCCCTACCTTTCTCCGTCAGCCATTTGTCAAATCCATTAAAGTGTTTGTTACTTCAAGTTGCTATGACCCAGAGGCATTAGAACTCAAATAAAGCCTCTTTTGCCTTTTTAAGAGTGTCATACACTCACCTAAAGGATTATTAGCAACACCATACTAATTTGACCCCCTTTCGCCTTCAGAACTGCCTTAATTCTACGTGGCATTGATTGAACAAGGTGCTGAAAGCATTCTTTACAAATGTTGGCCCATATTGATAGGATAGCATCTTGCAGTTGATGGAGATTTGTGGGATGCACATCCAGGGCACGAAGCTCCTGTTCCACCACATCCCAAAGATGCTCTATTGGGTTGAGATCTGGTGACTGTGGGGGCCATTTTATTACAGTGAACTCATTGTCATGTTCAAGAAACCAATTTGAAATGATTCGAGCTTTGTGACATGGTGCATTATCCTGCTGGAAGTAGCCATCAGAGGATGGGTACATGGTGGCCATAAAGGGATGGACATGGTCAGAAACAATGCTCAGGTAGGCCGTGGCATTTAAACGATGCCCAATTGGCACTAAGGGGCCTAAAGTGGGCCAAGAAAACATCCCCCACACCATTACACCACCACCACCAGCCTGCACAGTGGTAACAAGGCATGATGGATCCATGTTCTCATTCTGTTTACGCCAAATTCTGACTCTACCATCTGAATGTCTCAACAGAAATCAAGACTCATCAGACCAGGCAACATTTTTCCAGTCTTCAACTGTCCAATTTTGGTGAGCTCTTGCAAATTGTAGCCTCTTTTTCCTATTTGTAGTGGAGATGAGTGGTACCCGGTGGGGTCTTCTGCTGTTGTAGCCCATCCGCCTCAAGGTTGTGCGTGTTGTGGCTTCACAAATGCTTTGCTGCATACCTCGGTTGTAACGAGTGGTTATTTCAGCCAAAGTTGCTCTTCTATCAGCTTGAATCAGTCGGCCCATTCTCCTCTGACCTCTAGCATCAACAAGGCATTTTCGCCACAGGACTGCCGCATACTGGATGTTTTTCCCTTTTCACACCATTCTTTGTAAACCCTAGAAATGGTTGTGCGTGAAAATCCCAGTAACTGAGCAGATTGTGAAATACTCAGACTGGCCCGTCTGGCACCAAGAACCATGCCACGCTCAAAATTGCTTCAATCACCTTTCTTTCCCATTCTGACATTCAGTTTGGAGTTCAGGAGATTGTCTTGACCAGGACCACACCCCTAAATGCATTGAAGCAACTGCCATGTGATTGGTTGATTAGATCATTGCATTAATGAGAAATTGAACAGGTGTTCCTAATAATCCTTTAGGTGAGTGTATATGTTAATACAATCTCTTACAGCACCATCAGATGGTTGGATCCATGCACACGCAGAGGACAAACTCTTTAAAAAACTCTTTGTTGGGTACAATAAGTGGTCGAGACCCGTGCAAAACATCGGTGATGTTGTTATAGTCAAGTTTGGCCTCTCCATCGCCCAGCTTATTGATGTGGTAAGTTGCTACAGTATTTTGCATGTTTTTGATGTTACATTGCATTGCAGTATAAAGAAACTGGTTGTTCTTAATTTAAAGCAAATTAAATGCCACATCCAGTATGCATTCTGAACACATCCAAATGCAAGAAAAGCAGAAAAGTGCACAATTTACACATGAAAATAGTAATGATAAAAAAGTGATAGTACTGATAAAAACACCGCTTGTAAAAGCTCTCTCATGTACCACTGACTGTTTGAAACTGACTGTGTTTTTATCTCTGATATTCAAACAGGATGAGAAGAATCAAATGATGACAACAAACGTTTGGCTGAAACAGGTGACACTTTTCACAACTCGTTTTAGTGATCAGTTAAATCATATAGTGCTGTGCTACAGACAAATGACACATACAGAACAACCTTTTATGGTGAAACTAAATGGTATAATTACATTCTGTTACATACAAACCTCATTAAGTATGGAGGGTAATCTTTACTAATTACTAGTTGGACACATGTACAGCCACGTGGATAATGCATTCACTGTAATCATCATCTAAGATCAATATTAAATCAATGCAATGCTCTAATGTAACCACGTACAATCTTCCCATTAGAGAGAAATATATGTATATGTATACATCTATGTGTGTGTGTGTGTATAATCAACTGTATAAACAATCTTTGGCTTTGATCTCTATAGGAATGGAACGATTATAAACTGCGCTGGAACCCCTCTGATTATGATAATGTAATGTCCATTAGAGTCCCATCAGAGATGATATGGGTCCCTGACATTGTCCTGTACAATAAGTAAGTACCGTATTGATCCTCATCCCTAAAGACAGTCAAAGATAAGATGCGAAACGCATGACGTATGCCATAATATCTTGTTGTCAAGGTGATCCTGGATATTTTGACGTTAATGGTGGTCCAAGTCTTTATGGCTCTATTGATATCTACAGCCCAAAGATTTCATGCTCGTGTCTGCTTTGATTGGTGTTTCTGTAACATTAATATGTGAAATCAAACAGACATGGCGTGATATAAGATGTTAAGCATTGCTGTAGTTGATGTATGAAAAAGTTGCACGTTTAAATGTCCTAATAAGTACCAGGTCTGTCTATCAAGGAGGTGTATTTGATATCAACTATAGATAAACTGAGGTCTCCATCATCATCTGATTCCTGAAGCCAAAAATGAGATTGCTGTAGTATTAATTACATAATTACTGCAATTGCCATGAATATCTTCCTCCATTACTTTGCACAAAGTAGATGTGAGTGCAATTGCATTTTACACTTATGCATTTAATGAGGAATTTAAATTAACGAGGAAATTAAATGAGGGAAATGAGCAATCGTGCTACACTTTACTGCACTTATTTGCAAGCTGCAGATTTGCTGATGCATCTAATATACTTTGTGCTGCAGCATCCTTTAATCATTTCATGATATAACCCCATTGGAAAGTTTTTGTTCACATTTGATTGCTCAGTTGTACATTTAGGATTATTAAAGGTTTTACTGTTTTTAGATGATCAAAATACTACAAGATACCCTGCAGTTTATTTTAATATCTGCTGTGGCTTTTTTGATAGTGCCGATGGCGAGTTTGCTGTGACTCACATGACCAAAGCCCACCTCTTCTATACGGGCAAGGTAAGCTGGGTTCCCCCTGCCATCTACAAGAGTTCCTGCAGTATTGACGTCACCTTCTTCCCATTTGACCAACAAAACTGCAAGATGAAATTTGGTTCCTGGACCTATGACAAGGCCAAGATCGATCTGGAGCAAATCGAGAACACCGTGGACTTGAAGGACTACTGGGAGAGCGGGGAATGGGCCATCGTCAACGCTGTGGGAACCTATAACACCAAAAAATACGACTGTTGCCACGAGATTTACCCAGACATCACCTACTTCTTCATCATTCGGCGTTTGCCTCTTTTCTACACCATTAACCTCATCATTCCATGCCTGCTCATCTCCTGCTTGACTGTTCTGGTATTCTACCTGCCGTCAGACTGCGGAGAGAAGATCACGTTGTGTATTTCCGTCCTCCTTTCCCTCACCGTCTTCCTCCTCCTCATCACGGAGATCATTCCTTCAACATCTTTGGTCATTCCACTCATTGGCGAATACCTTCTCTTCACCATGATCTTTGTCACACTCTCTATCGTCATCACCGTATTTGTGCTGAATGTCCACCATCGTTCTCCAAGCACCCATAAAATGCCCCATTGGGTAAAGTCGGTATTCCTGGATCTCATCCCTCGCTGGCTTTTCATGCGACGCCCTGAACCCAATCAGAATCACCAACGGTTGCTTGTTTTGCAGGAGAAGAACAAGGCTCCCAATCTCAGCACGTCAAAAAGCTGGTTGCACCAGGAAACAGATGTGGATGGAAGGGGTTACCAGGACATGGAGTTTGGAGTACCGATGGATATTCCAACCTTCATCTCTTCTCCATCTGCCACATCTCTTCATTTGTCTGAGTCTGAGTCTTTACTCGAGAAGCTGGAGCTCCAACCATTGGGACACATGGTGAACCTCTGCCAGCATCCAGCAAAGCTGACAAACCTTGCGTCCGACCCTAACATAACCTTTTCACCATGTATCCTCAAAGCTTTGGATGGGGTGCGGTATATCGCTGATCACCTGCGTGCTGAGGATGAAGACTTTTCTGTGAGTGGGCCTCATCTGTTTGATTAGATCATTCAGTCTTGTTTTAGATGTTGTTTAGGCTGTACATTTTACATTGCAAGCCATTGTTGAGCTATTAAGAACTAGTTACTATTAACGGGACATTTTGCATTTGCAATTGGCCAGTCTATTATGTTACATCCCACCCAATTATAGGGTTGGGAGGTGCAACAAAAAGGTGTGTAAAAGGTATGACTTACAATGACAAACTTCACTGTACATGTAAAAACTGTCCAAGCTGATCTACTAACATAATCGACTGCGTCTTTCAGATGCACAAAATAAGCGTATCTTGTCAGTTTTGGCATGTTTGCCATAATCAATATGCAATTTAAGATGCCTAGATAATAAAAGTAGTTTAAAAATGGTAATTATGAGAGCAAATTAATGCGACAGAAAGGCAGGTATTCTGCAATAACGGAGCGTGTAAAGCACAATGTAAGCACAACTGGGGAATGGTCATAAATGGCATCGGCACACACATATTTTCACCCATTACTCCTAATTCGTGTTACATATAAATTAGGGCTACCAATTTAATGCGTTAATTCAGTGTGATTCATTTGACAAAAAATTTAATCGCAATGTCCCCGGACCGTAATAAGGAAGATTCCTGAGAAATTCAAGCTTGTAGTTCCACCTGTTTACTCCAGAGGGCAGTAAATTAAATTTCAGCTGAATGAGCAACACACAGTTTATAGAAAACAACCCACAACACAAGCATGCATTAAATTCTTGCGGTCAATACATTTGATGGAGAACAAATCCGAACTAAGGGATCTCAAGATGTGTTTAAAGATATTTTATGATATATATATATATATATAATTTTAAAATATTTAAAGATAACCATGTATAATTATTTTATCATTATTTTTTGAATCATTGTTATGTGAGGGGCTTTCTCAATAAATATTTTTATATAAGATTAAATGTGATTAATCGTGATTAATTAATCGGGACATCATGAAATTTATTCGAGTAAAAATTGTAATCAATTGACAGCCCTAATATAAATACATGTACCAGTTTATCCAATGTGTGCATGCGCATGCCTGTTTATGTTTTGATATCCAAAGCAGGAAATAATATTAAGAATTTAAATATTTTAGTAACCACGTTTTTCTTGCATTGTCGAATTTTTTGAATAAGCAGATTCTTGGTTTGCTGCGTTATGCTCAAAGTTGGATGTAGGATATTCCTACTTGATATCTCTGATCTTCAACCATAAATGCATTTTATTGCCCGAGATTCGGTGTATGACAAATGCAAGGAAACATAACTGCAACACTTCTGTTAGCTTAGCATATTAATGGCCTCCTAGCAAAGCAAATTTGAAAGGAAAATCAATTCTTTGCATTGCTAGCATGTGTTCTACAGCTGTACGATTATCAAAAGAGAGTATTATTTACTGTATTTTACGCACTTTTCTCTGATGATCATCTATGATGCTGACTTCCTACTTGGAAAAGTACAATGGAACACCTCTTGAAGTCATACTTCCAACTTGGAAACTCGTGCGGAAATCATCAAATCTGATTTCACCAAAATGCGAATTAACTACAATACATGATAATAAAACCTGTCCAGCCTACGTTTGCAGAGACGGCTGTGTAAAACAGTAGATTATACTCTCTTTTGATAATCATACACATGTAGAACAAATGCTAGCACTGCACAGCATTGTTTGTGCTCCGCAATTCAGTTGCTAGGAGATGTCTCGTGTCAATCGAATACCTGCCACAGGAGCATCTGTTTCCTTATACGTCATCGTCTGAACACTGATTAATAGAATATCTTTTATGGTGAGGGATCGGAGAAGTCAAGTCCACATCTGGCTATGAATGGAACGCAGCATAATTCTCCCTGGTGCCGACATATTTGCGTGACGCGCCTGCATCTTGCCTAAATCGGACATCTAAAATTCCCCACGATTTTCCAAGTTGGAAGTGTGACTTCAAGTGGTGTACCAGTTGACTTTTCCAAATAGGTAGATGGGAATTAAGAAATTCAGAGTGGAATGGAAGCAGCATAAATGCCAAAAAGCTACATTTCTGAACCACCAACCAGTTTTAAAATCAGCTAATGGACTAGCTGTGCATTCTTTAATTATGTCTTTGCATTGATTATGGATAAAGTGCTAAATCCCTGGTGTGAACAGATATCCCTCAAGCGCTATTGTCACTCATAACAAACATTCTACTAAATGGTTTCAGATTGTGCTGTTTGACCACATCCTATTCAGCATTGTGTTTTGCTTTCAACAGGTCAAGGAGGACTGGAAATATGTGGCGATGGTGATTGACCGTATCTTCTTGTGGATGTTCATCATTGTGTGCCTACTGGGGACCGTTGGTCTCTTCTTGCCTCCTTGGATATCAGGAATGATCTGATTGCCTCAGGAGCCGGGATACAGACCAGAATCAAAAGCTATGTTAAAGACTTACTTGATGCAAGCCAAGGCCTTGAGTGCATTAGACATTTGATATATGAAAAGAGGTGTTTTTGTGTCATCTCATTCTCTGATGAGAGCCTCTGTGGTGTAACAACAGTAGATATCCATTTGTTTAGGGTTTACCTGAGGACGCAGTTCATTGTCACACTCTCAACACAGGAAACACGGCTCACCTCTCATTGAATGCCCTGACATTTACCACTATCTAGCTGCACCCAAGCCCAGTCATTTCCAAGCATAAAGAGCAAAGGCCTTCATGCACGCAATTTGCAAAATTAACCTTTGGGTAAAGCTTATGCGACCCTGACTTGTGGCAGTTCAAATCAGTTCAGTCTCTACCCTTTATCTGACTGTTAAATGAATCGTAGATTACTTTTCATGCCACTTTCAACAGCAATTTTCTGCAAGGTCAGAAGGCAACTCTTATATATTTCTAACTTTCCTCATCTTTAAAACGCAACGCTTTTGATATTGTGAAAGTTGTGTAATTACAAAAGTCAGGTGTATGAACTGGGGGGGTGTCACAGGTTAAATGGGAACTACGAGTTGCATAAATTATCTTTACTTTGTGAAATTCTGCTTGGACGTTGAACTTAAAAGCATTGTGCAAAATATCTAAACAACCCACCAAAGCTGAAATCTTAGACAGCTAACTACCAGAAGAACCCTTTTGTCTTCTATAATCAAGAATGAATCGGGACCTGAAAATGTCCTCTTTAATTGACTTTATAATTAATACGAATGACACTATCTGCCAATCATGTAGTTTAATAGCCCCGTTATACTGCAGTGTTCATAGACTTTAGAGATTAGGAAGTGATGTTGCCAACTTTTGGTAATGGTATCATTCATTGTGCTTCTTTAGCGCTGAAAAAACAACTAATTGTCAGGCTGGTTTGACTAAAGTGCACGTGCAGTCTTGAGTTAATGGACAGGGAACGTCTGTAAAAGGCAATTGGCTCCTTTAGCTGTAAGGGAGGACTTCCTTTTCTACATCCGCCATATTGGGTGTTCCAACTTCTCTTGTTCATTTTAATACTAGTTCTCCGTCTTTGGCTAAATAGGCTGTGTGGGATAGACTTTCAGTCTCTTGAATGGCATGCACTATATTAAACTCCTATCACATCTAATGTTTCACAACTTCCCACATTTTTGGGAAAGATGTTTGTTTCAATGGCTCAAAACACTTTAAAACAGCATTGA